>NC_056597.1:600000-900000 GCF_018340385.1 Cyprinus carpio | reverse complement strand
TGTCTGCTTTGTTATAGCGGCAGGTGCTATGGGAAAGTGTTTGGCATCTGAGGGGAAAATAAAAACTCTGCAGGGATCCTAGTGAGAGCTGTGTGTGTGTGCATCTATCAGGAGAGTGTTGAAGAGGAGACTATTGTCTATTAATTTTCAGCAGAGTGAATCTAATCTATGTGGCTGATTTTCTTTAAGATCCAGACATGCTCCCGCAGTCACACAGCATGAGACAGGAGTGTAAACACAAACACACATATGCTAATGTATAATAGTTAGTCGAAAAAGTGTGGATGTCTTCATGTGCATGAATTCAACATGTATGTGTGTGAGTGTGGTGTGTAGCCATTTTTTTCCTGAAAGGCTTTGCAAGCCTCTGAGCTGAATGCTAACTGCCTTGCCTGGGGCACAACAGGCTACTACAACCTACACACACAGACACACTCTTGCAGGGTTAAGCACTGGTGAAGCTCTAGAGCCCTACTTTCATATATTTTGCAACAGAGGTTAGCTTCGGAGACACACTGTGTTGTGTGTGTGTGTGTGCATTTTCATCTGTTGAAAAAGATTTGTATCTGTGATCATGTTGTACACATTTGTTTAATAATGGAAAAAAAATAGTAGTAAGTGATTATTTGATATTATTGTTTACCACCGCAAAGTTCTATTTAATCTGAAACCATGCTGTGCCAGATTTGAAACTAACTGTTTTGATTTGTCCTGAAACAGTTTCAAACCAAGATTGAATAAGTGCAATTAAGTGTAAAGAAGACTTGAGAGGATTATTAATTTCCTATGTTTAGAATATTATGGAAGTCTTATTCCATCTAATTGTGAGGTGAAGCAAAGGCGGAAACAGGCCTTTTTAGAATATAACGGAATACATGGGTGGAGTACAATTTTAGTAAATCAGTTTGGACATGATACATGGATCAAAGAAATGATTCAATGGTTCAGATGAGTTTCGGCCAGATACATTACCATTAAGATGTTTGGGATCAGTAAGATTTTGTAATGTTTTTCAAAGAAGTCTGTAGTGTGTATTCCTTGGTTTTCTTAATTGTATTTTATTTTTCTTTTATTTTTTTTCTTTTATTTTATTATTTATGTTGTTTATTTATTTATTTGCTATGCATCACTATTGTATAAAAGAGGGTGTTTTCTACTTTCTAGGTGTGTGTGTGTGTGTGTGTGTGTGTGTGTGTGTGTGTGTGTGTGTGTGTGTGTGCGTGTGCATGTGTATAGAAAATATCATTATCTAACTATTAAAAAACTGCTTGTAATGACGTGGTGAATTTGCGTGTAAATGTATGTTTAATTTAATTATTTAAGTAAATTTAACTAAATATGTGAAATAACAATGTCCCCCAACACTGCTGTAAGTTTTCATAGTATGAAAAAAGCAGCCTGGACATTTTGCAAAATTTCTCCTTAAGAAAGAGAATCACATGGGTCTAGGGCAGCATGGGGTGAGTAAATTATGGCCAAATGTTCTTTCATTTATGACTGGTACAAAAGAGAAAGCAAAAGAGAGTTGGTGAAGAAGGGATGATCAAGACTTATAAGAAAACGCTGTGTGTGTGTTGAACAGGTGTGTGTGTGTCGGCAGTTTATACGCCTACGTCCCTCCTCACAAACATGGAGGAGGGGAGAGAGGGATGTGGTTCACCACAACAGCAACCGAGGTTATGATCTACTACCTTAACACACAGAAATACTTACAGGTACGCGTACACTTACACTCACACACACACCATGTCAAACTCCCACGCAGCTCCACAACACTCACAGACCCACGTGCTTTCTTAAACATGTTTACAGTTTAAGCCACAAGAACACTTGTGACTGACACACACTTTAACCATACGCTAATAACACAATAACCCCCTACACACACTGTTACACAGCCACAAGGCGATTTATAAAGCAGTACGTCTGTGTTATATCAGTGTTACTCAGAGTTTTCAAACAGCAGTTCATGATTAGATAAAAAAAAAATGTTTTTAAGCATGTCTCCCCACACATACATTTAAATTCTCTGCTATGTTTGCCCAGATTTCATGTCATTTCTTTTGACTTGATATAATTACATTCTGCGCTCTGAATGGAAGGCATTTTAAAAAGATACAACTCATCAAACTGTCATAGCAGTCATGCCAGATTAGTTTTCTCAGTACAATACAAGGTGAATATTACGTCCTCTGTCTCAGATAATGATTAGATTGTGGATTTTAATGTCTTAATGAAAATGTAACTTCAATGAAGTGCATGACAGTTTTGGAATTTTGGTGCTGTTTTATGTAATACATATATTGTTAGCATCATTGTGAATGATTATTTCAGTTTGGGAAAAGCTGTTTGGATTTATGAAAGGTTGTTACTTGGGAGATGAGGCCCTTTGGTACAGCACTAGTGAAAACAAAACACTCTCTCGTGAGACCAGTGTTAATGTCATTGACGTAATTGCTGACAAAAATTTCTTGTTGAGGGGTGTTTAAAGATTTCAATAACAAAGAGAAAGTTTTAAAAATGTGTCATTATGATAAAGCAATTTAATAATCTTGACCAAAATATGACAATAACAAAATACTGTGTGTGTGTGTGTGTGTGTGTGTGTGTGTGTATATGTGTGTGTGTGTGTGTGTGTGTGTGTGAGAGAGAGAGAGAGTGATGTGTTGAGAGAGAGAGAGAGTAAAGGTTTTTTTTAAGAAATTAATACTTTTATTCCAACATAATTGCTATTCTTCTAAAACGTTCTATTAATTTTGCTGTTTTCTTTAATAAAACAGAAGAAAATGTTTCCTGAGCACCAAATCAGCAAATTAGAAAATAATTTCTGAAGAATCATGTGACACTGAAGACTGGAGTAATGGCTGCTGAAATGTTTAATATTTAAAATAGAAATCAGTTAATTTAAATAGTAATAATATTTTACAGTATTATACAGTTTTTAATAAAAAATTTGGTTAAATAAATGTGCCACGGAAAACATAAGATAATTCTTTTGAATAATTATATTTGTGACCTTGGATCACAAAACCAGTCATAAGTAGCACAGGTATATTTGTAGCAAAGGCCAAAAATGGGTCAAAATTATAGATTTTTCTTTTGCACCAAAATCATTAGGATATTAAGTAAAGATGATGTTTCATGAAGATATTTTGTAATTTTCCTACCGTAAATATATCAAAACGTAATTTTTGATTCATAATATGCATTGCTAAGTAATTCATTTGAACAACTTTAAAGACGATTTTCTCAATAGTTAGATTTTTTGGCAGATTCCAGATTTTTAAATAGTCTTATCTCGGCCAAATATTGTCCTGTCCTAACAAACCATACATCAATGGAAAGCGTATTTACGTGGAAAATAAAAAGCGTGTATATACACAAACATACAAAATCATATATGTGACCCTGGACCACAAAACCATAAGGGTCTAAAAAAAAAAAAAAAAAAGAAAGAGATTTAAACATACTATATATATATAATATATATATATATATATATATATATATATATATATATATATATAATATATATATATATATATATATATTCACTGCAAAAACACTATAACAAACTTACCACTAGACAATCATGGTCAAAAATACAAGCTCGAGAAACTACAAAATCACTGGTCGATTCTGATTTTACTGCTGTGAGATGAAACGTTTACTTTATGCTGAGAAAACATTTCGCTGTCACGGGCGCTTAATAAATTCACTGCCTGAGCCCTCCGTTATCAGATCCCAATATGCGATCAGCACTGCCTGAGCCCTCCATGTCATCTATTCATATTACTGCACTCAGCAAAAGAGCAGGTGCCAAAAGTAAAAAAAAGTGGTTTGGCCAGAGTGAGGGAGAGAGAGAGAGAGAGACAAGGAGGGAGGTGGAAGGGAGAAAGATGGAGGAAAAAAAGAAGTAAAACAAGAGAGACAATGTGAGGTGGGAGAGACAGAGAGGTAGAGAGGAAGGAAGAGAGAGAAGAGAGATGACTTGTATTTGGCAGTGAAAAAAACGTGTTAGCCAAGAATGATCATATCTCAGTGACAGGGAAGCTACTCAGCAGAAGTGGGGTGTGTGTAAATGATCTTCCCCTGGACACACACACATACACGCTACATGCACACACACTGACCTTGCTCAGTCATAAAAAAAAAAAAAAAAAACTTGAGTTACGGTGTGAAATTAAAGGCGATCTACTGTACCTCTCAGTCATAAATCACCATGTAATTACTAGAGTCCATCGATCCCTATCTCTCTCTCCTCTCTCTGCCTCCGCTCTACGTCTCTCTCACCCTCATTCCTTCCGTCATTCTCTCATTTTTGCCTCCCCTTGTCTCATCTCTTTCATTTAACCTTTTACAGTCCAGCCCATCTCTCTCTCTAGATGTATCTATCAGTAGGGCAGAAGTGAAGAGGTGGGTGTAGGCTGAGGGAAGATGAGCACTTCTCCTCCTGAAGTGGTGAAGCTCTGCTTTAGTTGTCGAATAATGAATAAGGCCCTGAAGTTGCCGGAGGAAACCACTCTGTTATTATCGACAGCCTCAGCCACCACCTTTAACTTTGTTACCGTGACTCTATCAAAAAATAAAGCAGCAAGTTACATTTAACACTTCAAACACAAAATAATCATCAGAGGTTTCTAAAAAAAATCACACATAAATAATGCACAAGGATCATACTTAAAGGTGATCGTAAAATAAAATCAGTCTCTGTTTAGTTACCCTCAAGATGATCCAAACCTAATAAGGTATTCATTCTTCTGTGGAACACATAAGACATATTTTGGAAAATGTCTGTTGTAGTTAATATATATAGCAGCATAAGCTCACTAGAAAAATGTGCCTCTACTGACATTTCTTGCCTCTACTGACAAAATGAACACTAGTGGTTATAAAACAAACTTTTGTCCTCTTCACAGATATAATTATTACAATGGCAGATTATTGATTCAAAACACTAATTTTTTGCACGGTTCCATGAACATTATGACCTCAAAATGCTTTTGTTTGCATTACATAACCAGCTCCCTATGTATTTTTGATGTAGTTGCTCACTCAGTACAGTACTGCACTTGCGATGCAGAGCATTCAAGTACGTCATGATAAAAGATTTGCAGAAGCAAGTAATATGGCATGGTTACTTCAGCAAATATATTTTTATGTCACATTTGTTTCAGTGAATACTGTCTATAGGTTTACATAAGTGTAGGTGGTATGTTATTTTCAAATGCAATATAGCATTAACCTTTTAGCTCCACTTAACTGCTGCTATACAACAACCAATGTATACAAAGGATGCCAGATTCACATTCCTTTTTTTCAGATAAACTGAAAAGCCACAGTCATTGGACATTTTCACTTCGAAATATGTTGCGAAATATGCAAGAACGGGGCAACAACATAATATTGCTGAAATGTCACCATAGGCAAATTTTTCCAACTTTATACAGCGACCTGGGTTGGTATATAAAAGTACAGTAGTATCATCAAATTTACATCGTAAAGACGATCTGGGGTGCATTCCCCAAAAGCAACTATAGACGCAAGTGCCGTCGTTACCAATAGATTTCAATGGAACTAACTACTAGTTAGCTAACGATGCTTTTGGGAAACGCACCCCTGCACAATGTTCAAGAGCAACAAAGATTTCCCCTCCATTCTGATGTACAAGGTCTGTATAGCTCAGTCATGTAAGTATAGCTCCTATAACTGAATAGAAAAATACTGAAATAAAAAAAAAAATGCTTGCCAAACTCACATTTCAAATCATATTTCAAATCAGCAATAAACTTTTACCCCCAAAAGATACTAAAAAGCTGTATGTGTTGAGCATAAGTTTCATGACTCAAACCACCATCAAACAGCAAGAACTGCTGTAAGAAAATTAATTTTCTATAATTTGTTATTTGGTAATATTATAATAATACAATAATATTGGCATTCTCCCCCCATTAACCTTGTCTCCAATCAATCATAAAATTATAAAAAAACAACTAAACTTACCTACAAAAAAATCCTTAAATCAAAAAAAAAAAACCCCACATACAAACACAACCATAGATGGAGCCGGCCATCAGCTTCTAGGATTGAACCAAGCGCTGGCAGAGATGCCTAAAGTATGGCACAGAGAAGCAGGCAGCGTCTCATTCAAGCTGCGTTGAAGTGCTTTGGGAATGAGAATGCCCATGCCGCCAGACTTTCAAATCCTTGCCCATGTGTGTAGCTAGTGTGAGAGAGCAGAAGAGAGCCTGGAGTGGCTCGCATAACTAAGACCATAAAATCGACAAAGGTACTGGGCGTGGGACTAACCTACAGCGTCGCAGATGTCCTACATAGAGACACCTGCTAGAAAAGCCTTGGAGGCTGCCATACTTCGGGCCAAGTAAGCTTTGACCCCCAAAAGCAAGGGGAGATTAGAGGACTCATTACCAATGGACAGGGGCATCAGACTGGGGGTAAAACCAGTACTGATTACCAGGGCCCCAAAGGAAGAGAGGGCCCTTGAAAAGTATGGAATATATTTTATTTTACCTGGATATTATATGGGGGGGGGGCATGGGGGCCCATCAGGACTGCCTATGCATAGGGCCTGGGATCTTGTGCAACGCCCCTGGCAAATGGATATGGCATCCACTATCCACCGGCTGAGGGTCTGTTTAGTTGCTGAAAGACCTCTCTTAGGGGGACCGTAGCAAACAAGAAGTTGGTCCAACCCTCCTCCACAGGGCAGCTCTGTGGATGTATGTATCCAGTGCTTGCACTGGACACATACAATTAAGCTCCACACCGCAGAGGAAATGTGTAAATAGGGAGTGTCTGCCCACTGACTGGCCACCGAGAGGGATGTGATAGGCCGGAATGGCCACCACGTAGAACTTCAGGGTGGAGTGGGTCAACCCTGTGGAGAAGCGGGCCTGCAGGAACTCCAGCACTGTACCTCCTTCAAGCGATTTCTCACCTCCTTCAAGCGATTTCTTCTTCAGTCATACCTTCACTTACTCACATTATCAACTCCTCTCTTCACTCTGGAACATTTCCCTCAGCATTTTAGCAGGCTCGGGTAAGCCCACTGCTGAAGAAACCATCTCTAAATCCAGCACTTCTAGAAAACTACAGACCGTTATCCCTTCTTCCATTCATTGCAAAGATGCTTGAACGAGCTGTGTTCAACCAGCTCTCTATGTTTCTTGTACAGAACAACCTCCTGGACAGCAACCAATCTGGCTTCAAAAGCGACCACTCAACTGAGACTGCCCTGCTCTCGGTTACTGAAGCACTGAGACTGGCAAGAGCAGCTTCAAAATCCTCAGTACTCATTTTGCTGGACCTGTCTGCTGATTTTGACACAGTTAATCACTGGATTCTCCTGTCCACCCTCAGAAAGATGGGCATCTCTGGAACCGCACTCCAGTGGTTTAAGTCCTACCTTTCTGATAGATTCTTCAGGTGTCTTGGAGGGGTGAAGTTTCTAAGTCACAACAACTTGCTACTGGGGTTCCTCAAGGCTCAGTACTTGGACCACTTCTCTTCTCCATCTACATGACGTCATTAGGATCTGTCATTCAGAAGCATGGCTTTTCCTATCACTGCTACGCTGATGACACTCAACTCTACTTCTCATCCCAACCAGATGACCCGACGGTAGTTGCTCGCATTTCAGCCTGTCTGAGTGACATTTCTAGCTGGATGAATGACCATCACCTTCAGCTCAACCTTACTAAGACTGAACTGCTGGTGGTTCCAGTTAACCCATCGTTTCATCACAACTTCTCTATACAGCTGAGTTTGTCAACCATAACTCCTTCCAGGACAGCCAGAAACCTAGGAGTTGTGATGGATCATCAGGTTAAGCTTCACAGACCATATTGCTACAATGACCCGGTCCTGCAGATTTGCCTTATACAACATTAAGAAGATTAGACCCATCCTGTCAGAGCAAGCCACCCAACTTCTTGTCCAAGCTCTTGTTCTCTCCAGACTGGACTATTGTAATGCTCTCCTGGCATCAGGTTACACTGGCTACCAGTAGCCGCTCTCATCAAATTCAAGGTACTGATGCTTGCCTACAAGACGACACTGGCACGGCACCAATATACCTAAACTCATTAGTTCAATCTTATGCGCCCTCCAGAAGTTTGCGCTCTGCAAGTGAATGACGCCTTGTGGTGCCAACCCAAAAGAGGTTCAAAATCATTCTCACGGACCTTTTTCCTGGACTGCGCCCAGCTGGTGGAATGACCTCCCGATCTCAATTCGAACAGCTGAGCCTCTACTCATTTTCAAAAAAAACATCTAAACGACTCATCTTTTTCGCCAGCACTTAACCAACTAATACTAGTACTTACCTTTTCTTTTCTTGTCTATCAAATTCTTAAAAAAAAAAAAAAAAACCTGGCTACATGTTCTGTACTAGACTAACTGAGACTTGTCATGGCACTTGTATACCGTTGTTGTTCTCTTGTTGATCTGATTGCTTCTATTGGTTCTCATTTGTAAGTCGCTTTGGATAAAAGCATCTGCTAAATAAATTAAATGTAATGTAAAATGTAAAACTGTACCAACTGGACAGTTAACTGGGTCGAGCTGGCGGTCTCCGCCACCAAGAAGTGAAAAGTTTCCACCTCAAGGAGTACAGTTTCCTAATTGAGGGAGCTCTGGATTGGAGAATGGTCTCAACAACCTCGGCTGAGAGATCCAAAAGTTATGAGAGTGGGGGTAACTGGATTCTGTAGCCTCTTTCTACAGTGCACAGGACCCATTTAGACACGTTTAGCAGTAGTTTCCATGCTGTTAAATAGTCTACTAATGGAATCAGTCTTTTGAGACTGACCTCTGGTGTAACCAGAGTGGCTAGTTCGGTGCCCTGAAGCGGCCCACTGGCAGGGGACGGCCGAACCAGCTGCTCTGGGGACCTCCGCGGTGGTGGCAGGGCTGGCAGATCGCACTATGTTTCTGGGCGGTAACTGAAAGAATCGCTCGCCAGAGACTGCTGTGCCCTGGAACACCGGCAGGGCTGGCAGATCGCATTGGGGGGGGACTGGTATTTGGGGGGGGGACTGGTACCGTGCAATGCGTTGTGAACCTCTCTTCCCCAGAAGGGCCTGCCCTCACCAGTCCTGAGCCCCAATGGTCAGGACTTTTTGGCCGAGGACTTCCTAGCCTGAAGTACGGTCCGCAGATTCAGCTTAGGAACATGTCGACGAAGTAGTTGATGGCATCGCCAAACAGGCCAGAAGGTGCAAGCGGGGCGTCAAGGAGGAAGCTATGGTGCCGGCAGAGAGGCATTTGTGGTTGACCCTGTCTTTTTCTTTCATGTCGGACAGGGTCAACCACAAATGCCTCTCTGCTGCCACCATAGTTGCCATGGACCACCCAATGGCACGGGCGGTCTCCTTGGTAGCGCGGAGAGCGAGATCATCAGTTCTTCTGAACTCTGTGATGTTATCAGAGTTAAGCTCCTCATCTAGCTTCTTAAGCAGGGTGCCTGGTACGCCTGTAACACAGACAATGGGCCTCATTTACAAAATGAATGCACGACAGAAAATTGGGCGTACGGTTGTCTCAGCGCAAAACTTGGAATTTATCAATATGAACATGAGTGGTGGCTACGATCAAATCTCACGTCTGGTCTCAGCTCATGTATGCAAGTTTTTGAGTTACCTGTACTTTTTACAACGAAGCTCAAACAAAGCTTAGAATGTCTTTTTTTTTATTTGGGGGGGGGGGGGGGGGTGTTATACAGGGCTTTAGCTTTATATGTGTGAACAGCAGCGTAACCAAGAACATGATTTTTTTTTTTTAAAAAAGTGACTTCCTGTGTGACTCAGGCAGAAAGAAAATGCACCATGTTGCTTGTAGCAACTGAAATGTTTTTTTTTTTATGTTTACAAAAATTGTATTTGTGTGTAGTCTTGTATGCAGGAAGTTCTTTTATTTCTACGGCACTAGATTTTGTTTGAATAGAATAATTCAGTACTTTCTCCAATAGTACAAAGCTCAGTGTCTTTACATCTCTAAAATATTCACCTGACACTGACTAGGATTATACATTGAGAAGTTTTAACCTTCTGAATAATAGTTATGCAAACAAATGTGCCTGGGGACAGATAGCTAGCTAACGTCTGTTCAACTTGGGGCATCACCCTGTAGCCACGCTCACTCAGCCCCGCCACATTCCCATAATAATCAGAGGCAGGGATGAAGAGACAGGCCGAGAAAGGCCTGGCCCATGACCTCAACACCTCGGTATGGAGGTCGGGGAAAAATGGCAGGCTCCGGCATGTTCATCCGTTCATCCAGTTTGCTTCACTGTAGCTCAGCCTGTTTCTAGGTGGGCCAATCGATATTTAACTTGACCATAGTGCGAGTAACCACCTCCAATAGCTCCTCGTACTGGGGTGAATGAGAGGGCGAAACTTCATTGACACTCTCCATGTCAACCTCCTTGGTGGAAGACAGACTGAGCGTCGAGCCCTCACCCCAGGAGGATGTAGCTGCACAACCGGCTTCCGAACCCTCGAGAGCCAACTCTGCGTGCACCACTCCCAAACAAGCCATGCACAGACTATGTGTATCCCCACCCGTGATGTAGCATGGGCAGGGAGGAACACACAGTCTATAACGCGGCTTGCTCTCGCCCTCTGAATGCTTTGATTTTTTTCTGAGCTTTTGACTTAGTGGAACTTATTAGTTTGTTTCTTTGGACAGACAACACTTAATAAGACTAACAAACACAGAGTTTTGGACTGACACACACAGAGTACTTAGCTGAATTACAGAAAAACTGACGCCGGCTCCACCGCACATGCTTCGATGATGTCACCCAGCCGTGATGCCTCGCCCTTCCATTGGACTGATTACACATGTGATTCAGAGTGTTGTAACGCAAAAGGTGTTCCTAAAGCTTGAGTTCCTGAAGAGGAACAATCGCTTCCACAATTTTTTTTAAAATCAAATAAACTCCTTACCACTTACATACTTTTGTATGGTACACATCAACAAAGACCAAAAGGAGTGGTACAATCAGTGAAACCTAGCAATGCTGTTGGACTAAATATCTTAGAATACTGCTTGTCCAAACAGATTAACAAATAAAGTAATGCTGTGAATTGAGGTTTCTGTTGCACAATGACACCAACATTTATCGGTCACAAACACTTTGCTTAAAACCAAAAATGTTAAACTGGATGAAATGAGTCAGTGAGTAGGGGAGTGAGAACAAAACTGTGTGTGTGTGTGTGTGTGTGTGTGTGTGTGTGTGTGTGTGTGTGTGTGTGTGTGTGTGTGTGTGTGTGTGTGTGTGTGTGTGTGTGTGTGTGTGTGTGTGAGACGCTAGGTCAACCTAATGTGCTTAGCTCATTCTCATCTGTTACTGTGTAGGTGGAAATGCGCAATTGCGGTTACTTTGATTCAGTTAGACTGAAACTGATCAATAAAGAAAGTCATTCCAGGAGTCATTTAGGCATTGATCAACTGAAAATATGTGTGTGTCTATTGCTCTGGCCTGAGGACAGGTTTATAAAATAAGAGGTACAATGTGATGGATTACAAATGCTCTATAAGAAGGATACACCATTTTTAAGGGCTGTAATGCTGTTTTCAGTAATCAGTTTAGTATAATTTGGTGTTTTGTAGATGAAAGCACTATTGTTTCCTTAGAATTTCTGTGTCTTGTGATATTTATGCTATTTTGCCTGCCCAAACTGATGAAAAATAATGATTTTAAAATAAGAACATTGCATATATTATCAGTTTAGTCAACACTAAACTCTATCAGAATTATTTAGAAATGGAGACAAAATAAATTTTTAATAATACAATGTATCTTATTTTTTATTTTATTTTTTAGAAAAAAAGTGACTTCCTGTGTGACTCAGGCAGAAAGAAAAAAAATGCACCATGTTGCTTGTCGCAACTGAAATGGATTTTTCTTTTTTTTTTATGTTTACAAAAATTTTATTTGTGTAGTCTTGTATGCAGGAAGTTCTTTTATTTCTACGGCACTAGATTCTGTTTGAATAGAATAATTCAGTACTTTCTCCAGTAGTACAAAGCTCAGTGTCTTTACATCTCTAAAAGTCCAATATTCACCTGACACTGACTAGGATTATACATTGAGAAGTTTTAACCTTCTCTTCCAGTTAAAGTCAGCTGAAGTACAGAAACCTTACCAACCAGTTAAAAATAGCTAATCAATTCAGACATGCTACATACATAATTCTAGGCATTTTATTTGCATTGGTTGGACATTCTCAATGATGGGTAATGCTGAGGAAAATCATGGTCTGTTAGTCTCAGGCATAACCAGTTCTCTGCATTCATAACTTTAGTTCATAAAGATGTCTAAAGTGTGTTAGCAATGAAACTTTAAACTGTTGTGGGTCATTTCTGCAGCACCAAACAGAACCGCAAAAAATGTATCTGGATCTGTTAGCATTCTTGTTCATTTCAATGTCAGTTGCTTGGCTGGCTCTAACTTTGGATGCTGCCATGCATCTTTGTTTGTTATTTATTCTTTTTATTTTTATTGCTTTATTTAAGGCTAACTTATTACTAAACATTTTACTTATTACTAAATAAAAAAAAAACAGTAAAATAGTCTAATTGAAATAAACAAGAATATTAAAAAAAAAAAAAAAAAAATTACACATAAAAATATTGATTAAAATGCAAAAGTTCAATAGACAACCAAATGTTTTTTTATGTAAATAGGTCATTATTTATTTTATTTTATTTTATTTTATTTTATTTTATTTTATTTTATTCAATGCTGCTTCTAAATGCTACTTAAGTGTAACATGTTAACGCAAATAACTGAACAAACTTAAGAAATAAACAAAAACAAAAAAAAAATTATGCATGATATAAAAATGTTGATAGAAAGTGTAATTTCCAATAAATAACCAGAGGATTTTTCTGATGTGAATATCACTCATGATTATTTTAATTTATTTAATTTGTTTTAAAAAATATTAATATTAATATTTTTTTGTTGTTGTTGAGAAATTTCACTTAAATTTATGGGTTACTAGTTGTGTAAAAGTTTTGAAAATGCAACTACAAATGGCTTACATGTCTCTGCACATTAAACAAGGATTAGATGAAGTAATTTTATTATTAAAAAGATTTCAGCTTTATTGTAAACTTTCCACCAACAAAAAAGACCATCTGATTTTATATATATATATATATATATATATATATTTTTTTTTTTTTTTTTTTCCTAGGTTAATCTTCTTCTATTAAAGACCCATTTAAAGTGCTTGTCAAGGATGCCTGAAGAACACTCAGTAACGTTAAGAGAATGTTTCCCAGATAAGCCTGGCTGATTTGCTGATGGAAAATGATGTGTGTCTGCTGACAGGCTGCTTGAAGTATAGTTGTTGGCTGTCATAGTGATGCTATCTCTTCACCAATCAAAGCGCAGGTAGGGGATGACAGGGAATTTATCTCTGTGTTAGAGAGCTCTATATCTCATGGCCTCAATTACAGCATAGAGTGTTAAGCCTTCATTCAGAGGAGTGTGTATGTATGTGCGTGTGTTTTTGATGGTGTAAAAGAGGAAGAAAGACATGAATCAACAGCAATACTCTGACAGCAAGCAGGGGCTTTTGAAGCCTTGATAGCGAGATCACACAGTAGCGACGTGCTTGAGTGTGTATGTGTGTGTGACAGTGAAACAGAGACTGGAAAAGAAAGCTATAACATACATAAAATGTGAGACAAAAATTAGACACTTTAAATTTATTGTTAGCATGCATAAAAATGAATCTCCACCTGATATGCATCATTTCAAATGGAGATTGCCAGGAGGGAAAAATAATAATAATTTTGTTAATAAAAATGTGTATTTTTTACATTGAAAAAAAAGAACATTATTAAAACCAGATAAATTTACATAACAAGCAAAATTATTAAATAAAAAGGCTTGTTTTCAGAGAAAATATCATGTTAGTAAATTTCATGTTTCGTACCCAATTGGAAAATAGTTTTTCAAGTTTTAAAGAATAAACTTAACTAAATTTTCTTTAAAAAAAATGCCAATGAGGTCAGAAAATGTATTCAGTATATACTATCTAAAAGCAAGTCTTAATATATACACATTTTTTCTTCTTAAGTGAGGCCTTTTTAATAATGGGTCACCTTTGCATAGAGCTTAATTAGTAGAGGAGCTTATTGAGCCCCTCTCACATGAGCCAAGAAAATGTTCATGGGTTGACTTTGATGCCAGCTCACAAGTGAAATATTAGACATTTTGCTGTTGAAAAACAGCTGATGACAGCATGAATTTCCATCCTGGTTAATGCTGTTTAATTCTGGTTTGGTGCTGGTCTAGCTGGTTCACCAGCACAACCTTATTATTAAATTTAGTCATATTTGCTTGAATTATGTTAATCATTGATTGTGCACTGGTGTGACTGAACACTTCCCATAACACCCGATGTACTTGCTACACCATTAGAAGAATGGCATCTACGCTAATATTAGTCTGTTTCTCTCTTATTCCGAGGTCACCGTAGCCACCAGATCCAGTCTGTATCCAGATCAGTGGGTCACTGCAGTCACCCGAATCCAGTACGTATCCAGCCAAGATGGTGGATCAGCGCCCAGAGAGGACCTCTATATCCCTGAAAGACAGCGGAGACCAGGACAACTAGATGAGCCCCAGATACAGGTCCCCATTAAAGACCTTGTCTCAGATGACGACCAGGACAAGACCACAGAAAAACAGATGATTCTTCTGCACAATGTGACTTTGCTGCAGCCTGGAATTGAACTGCTGGTTTCGACTGAGCCTGGTTTCTCCCAAGGTTTTTTCTCCACTCTGTCACCGATGGAGTTTTGGTTCCTTGCCGCTGTCGCCTCTGGCTTGCTTACTTGGGGACACTTCATTTACAGCGATGTCGTTGACTTGATTGCAAATGATTGCACAGATACTATTTAAACTGAACTGAGCTGCATGATGACATCACTGAATTCAGTGATGAACTGCCTTTAACTGCCATTTTGCATTATTGACACACTGTTTTCCTAATTAATGTTGTTCAGGTGCTTTGATACAATCTTTTTTGTTTAAAGGGCTATATAAATAAAGTTGACTTGACTGTCCAGGTTAAAATTCCTTTATTTTAAACAACTTAATTTAAATAAATAATACATTTAATTTGTATACATTTCTTTTTCAAATAGATCCAAATGCCACATTATTTATTTATTTATATATTTGTTTATTTATTTACTTATTTTTACTTTTTGATGCTTAAAAAGTACTTTTAAATCATTTATTTACAAATGTATTATCATTTTTGTGCATGCAGTTTTTTTTATACTCTAGATCGAATATTTGTACTTTTAAATTATTTTAGCACACCATATAGAACAATTTAAAATATTGAACTATTTGATAAAATGTTGATTTGATTAAATTCTATATTTTAATGCATTAATCACATATTTATTGCCAGTGCATGAACAGCTTGCAACAAAACTAAAAAGTCTGCATGAAATTAAAATTTCCAATATGTATTTTGTTAGTGCATGTTGCTAATCTTGAGGTGAAAAATAAATCTGTACAAGTTAGCACACAGAAAAAAATTGTTTGTCTTGGTGATCTTTAATCAAAGTCCAAAAATTTGCTTCCGCTCTGGAATGGCATTCCTTCTCTGATGACATCAGTTTGATGGCTTTGGGCAGAGTATCCTTAACCAGTCCCCTCTAACCCATTAGTTTAGCTGTTTAGTTTTGTGCAGTGTCTTAATTACCGTATTTCGAAATAACAACACATGACGTTGTAATTGGAATCGTCCTCAGTTATGGCTGGTAGGGATACAGCTATGATATAAATTAAATTTGCTATATCACATTGTATTTAATTAACGTCAACACCTACCCCAACCCTAAACACACACTTGCAATAATGCAAATACAGTAATTATTGTTAAAAGCTATTTGAGCAAAAACAACATTCGTGGGGCAGTCCATTTAAAATTCTGTTGCTGATTTGAAATAAGTAATTTAATTGCGAGTTCAGTGAGCAGTTTTTGATATTTCAGGGTTTTTTATAGGTCTTGATCTTGTTTGAGCTACCCAGAGGTGTTGCAAATATGGCCGCTGAGTGAACAGACTTTCCCTGAAAGGGGCTTTAGCTGTGTCCCACATCCTTGAACTTGAATTATGCCTTTATATGACAATACTATCAAAGCCAAAGCATCAACTTGTTTGTTAAAACTTGTAATTACAACTTGTAACTAAAATGTTTACGATATGGTTTGCTGTGAATGAGAAAGAGTGAGGAGGAGCGCTAAAATAAAACTTTGCAATCTATTCATTATTCTGTTTCTGTTGGAAATACATCAAAATGCCCTTTAAAATATAATACAAAAATATATTAAAAAAACTTCAACCTTGTCATTTGTTAAAGGGATACTCCACCCCAAAATGAAAATTTTGTCATTAATCACTTACACCCATGTTGTTCCAAACCCATAAAAGCTCTGTTTGTCTTCAGAACACAATTCTCTTCTGTGTCATCCGTGCCACAAGGATGCACTGTTTTATTTCAAATCAAAGCTAAATACATGTAGAAACAGCATATCCCTGTGGCGCGGATGACACAAAAGAGCATACACAGCATACAGTGATAGGAAGAGACACAGAGGAGACCACTGACAAAGGAATTATTGAATAAAGTCGTTATTTTTGTTTTCTTTGCTTACAAAAAGTGTTCCCGTCACTTCATATAACCCAGATTGCATGTCTGATGGCAGATGAAGTAGAGTAGAGTTCTGACGACGACTTTCATACCTTTTATGGACCTTGACACTGCTATTTACTTGCCAGTCTATGGGACAGTAGCAAGCCTTCAGGTTTTCATCCAAAATATCTTAAATTGTGTTCCAAAGACGAACTAAGCTTTTACGCATTTGGAACGGCATGGGGGTAAGTGATTAATGACAAAATTTTAATTTTGGGGTGGAGTATCCCTTTAACTACCCATATGTACAGTATGGGCATTCAGCGCTGTATCAAATCTTCAAATACTATGAGTTGCGTTTATATTATATTATAACACACTGAAAATGGTAACCTAAAATGATAACAACTTGATAGTTAACTGGTTTTATCCAAGTCAAAAACCTTATTCAAAAACAATCAATCAACCTGAATGCATACATAACAAAATACAAAAAATAATAATAAATGTACGTAAAAAAAAACAATAATGATACATGATTAATCAATTCATAATGAGACATTACATAACATGCAACATAGTGCAATACAAAGTTCCAAATTTGCACTAGAAAAATTCTGCTTGAGAGGTGAAATTTTTTTAGTTTAGAGTTTAATAGGAAGTATATTAAACATTTTAATGTTTGAGGAGGGAGTCTGGGAGTTCATAATTTTCTATAATTTTCTTTTCTTCATGCAGGGGATGGTTTTGATAAGTTAAAGTGTTGGTCCTGGGTTTAAATCTGAACGGTTGACTTGAATGTAGCACAATGGATCCATAGACAACTGAGGTGCCTCAATTAGAATAACAAATACGAGCTGGGCTTCCCCTGTCACACACACACACACAATTACCCTCTTACACACTACACACACACATAGACATTCAGTGTATTCTCTCCATCTCTCTCACTTACGATTTTCACACACATATTCCCCTCTGTCTTTCTCTCACAAACATACACCTTCTCTCTCTTTTTCACTTTCTTCAGACTCTATAGGGCAGAAAACAATAGGTAGTAAATAATCAAATTAAACGCATGTTTAGCAGAGAACTGCTGGAAGCTTTCAGCCCCATTAGCTCCAGAAAGGAAGGAGGGAGAGGGGAGCAAGGGGAGGAATGGACAGGGAGGGAAACAGGGATGGAGAGGAGTGGTGGGAGAGCAAGAGGAAGGAACGCTTGCCAGACCATCACATTTGGCCCAAATGAGGCATACACTAATGCTGCCTCTTCAGAGTATCTAAGAACTGTGTATGTGTTAGAGAGAGAGATTCTTTGGCTCCTGTCTGTATCAACTCATCAGACTTGCAGGCCACCCAACAGAAGCTCTCATCCTGCTTTAAATAGCTGTTTAACTTTGAGCGTGTGTATGTGTTTGCATGCCCATAGTGAGTGCCGGTTTGTTCTAATCAAATCACACAGGGTTTTAAATTGTGGAGTGCACTCATGTTTGTTGTATTTCATTGTAAACGTGTCTCTAATTATCTCCTACTAGTTTATGAGTGGAATAGTTTTTGCTTCCTCATATATTATCAGTTTTAAAAATCTCTAATCATCAACCAAAACTGCACCTCCCTTCATCCTGTGTAAAAGCACATCACTCTCTTTATCCCAGTTGTGGTTAATTCTGCAGAACAGTTTGGTCCACGCTGCCTTTAGCATTTCCGCAGTAGTCAGCACTGTCCTGATTCATTTTGATTTTAACCCTCAAACCGTTTTGATTAACGAAATGCAGAACAGAAATTCTTACTCATGGAAACCAGACTGAGTGCTTCCAAAGGGCATTGGAATTAAATGCTAAGTGAAGTATGATGTAGGTTTTAAGTATCTCATACTGTAAATATAATTGTCCAATTATACACCACCACACTGCCCAGCAGGGGCAATGTGTTTGTTTAAGAAATATTATGGATCATACACCTTTTTGGTTTAAAAAAAAAAAAAAAAAAAAAAAAAACTGTCAGCTGTTTATAAGCATTGCAGGATTCATTTTTTTTTTTACATTTTACATTTTTAATTGTCATTAAATTATATTATGTCAATAAATCAACATCTTTAAGATATAAAAAAATACAGCTAGGCTACAACAGAATATGATGCCTTAAATATATCAAAATAAAATAATGACAGGTCACAATTTTACCATCATGTTACATGACAATATTACATGACAATAAACATAAACAATAGGCATAGGCTAAATGCATGCATTCAGCATAAACAAATATATGTGATGTTCATCCAGGAAATTCTGGGAATGCCCATTTAGCCATGTTATTATATGGTACTTATCAAAAACATAATTTTGAAAATATTTTTACTATAAAACTATTTTCTGAAAAAATTAATCAGTTAACAGGATTTTGCTCTTTCGTTGTTACATTTTGTCTGACAAAATTACTCCCTTTTTTTACATTAGTAACGCTCATTTTTATGAATTAGTATACAAAGGCTTAATGTGGTATTATTTTGCTGCTTGTTCATTATAATTTAAACAATACTACTGTATTGTTATAATTATCATTATTAAACTAAGAATTTTGTAATTAGGGATACTGTAAAAAAAAAAAAAAAGTATTAGCATTTGTCACACCTTCCATATTATACCATATAGCTTACATTACATTACAAATAATAACCTAAAATAAAATGCCAAACACTCCCCCCCCCCCCCACCCATCCATCCCCCCCCCCCCCCCCCCCCCCCCCTCTCTGTTTGTAGGTGAGCTAAAGCGCAGAGAGCGGCAGCGGCACTATTCAGTCACTGGTAACAGTGGAGGGGACTATGTTTCAGCGCTCCTCTCAGGATATTCTCTTCAGTTCGTCTTTTGATCGCTCCTCCTGTCTCTCCTCCTGTCTCCAGTCCTCTCTCCCCCCCGCGTTCCTTTAATCCGTGTCGCAGTGAGAGAAAGGGAAAGGGGAAGAGGGCGCGGAGAGAATAGCGAACCGGTCCCCGCATCATTCCAGATGGCTGCCTCTGAATCAGCGGATGAGATTGGGCTCTCGGGTTCAGAGCTGTAAGGAGCTGGTGTTCCGGAGAGAGGCGGCTCTGGTGTGACAGCTTCACGCTCAGCAGTGCTTCGGGTTCGGCTTAAGGTAAGGACTCGTCGGATGGGGATAGCGAAAGTACGGCTTATTTTGAGTTACGTTTAGTGTTGTAACTTTGTGCTGAATGGGGTGCTGATTGCTGAACGTCTTTGTGTGAGAGATTTAGAGATGCGCTGTGTTGGAATGTCACGTTACCGGAGATGCTGTGCGTTTAATTTTACTCGCGTTGTCTTTAACCGCTTTATCGGTCTTTTACTAAATTATAATTTCTCTCACGCAAAATCAGTTCTTTAAGCGCGACTGATAATGCTCTCAGGTTTAGTTTTTGAAGAGCAACCGTTAATGCACAAGCACGTGTATGTTTGTCGCCTTCAGTGCCTTGGACTAATTTAAAGTAGGCTATTTGAAAAAAATAAATAGGCTATTATTTTGGATAACAGTACATTGTAAACATTTCAACAGTTACTGGTCTTTTTAGAAACCTTGTTTTAGACTAATCCGACTTTGTTTCTTTTTATTAAATAGTTTTATAAATTTATTTTATTTTTCTCTCTCTCTCTCTCTATCTCTTTGGTTTTAGACATTACCTCTGGTTGTTTTTTAGTAAAATTAGTTAATATTATACAGACACTGTAGCTTGTTTAGGTTTTTAATAAAAACGTATTGATGTATTCTGTTGAAGATGAGAGGACCGAGCCAAGAAGTGTATAAGACGTTAATACAATATTATTAGTATTAATGTAAGTTAAAGCAGGCAAAAGATCTAATTTTCTGCGACGTTCCCAGTTCAAAGAATGCGCCGCCTCGCGGGGAAACACGCACACGCGCGCGCACGGTAGTTGCATTAGTAAGGGCATCTCATAGACGCATATTATTATTATTTTTTTTTAGTGGTGCTGCTATTTATTAAACCTAACCCTTACACAAACTTGTTGACGTTAGTTCTAAAACTAAATGTGACTTGGCTGATTTTTGAGCCTTTTACATTTTTTGAGGGCCACTTCAAATATTTTAATGTACTGTATTTTCAAAACTTTTAGCAAGTAATATAGCCAAATCAGGATTGCCTGCAAAATACATTAAACTCGCTGATTATTCAATTATTAATAAACATGGTTAAACATTAAAATAATAATATGCACATAGAAAAAAATCACTTGTGATTTGATAGTGTGTTATATAAATGTAAAATTACTAGAATGCCACAATCTCTAATAATCCACTCTCTAAGTAAAAAGCCTGTGTCTCAGTTATTATGTGTAAAAATTTTCTTTTGGTAATCTCAGTTTTCTCCCGCTTTGAAATTCATCCTGTGCCTTGATCTCACATTTCCACCTTCTTGAATTCCCCTGTGATGTTCTCGCACAACGCTGTAATCTGTTATATCAGTCTTGTGTAATTCATGTCCCTTTAATTACGTACTCCGATATCACACAGACCGTGACGTGCACATAGTCGCACACACACATAAACAGAGAGTGAACAAGACAGTGCACTTGTTGGATGTTCTAGATTTAATGTGCTAATGCATTTTATGCATGTACTAGTCAATGCATTTAGTGAGAAATCATCCTCATTGTATTTGCCCCTACCTTATTTAGGGTGTCTACAAGGGGAAAACGAAAGTGTACACTTTAGCCGCCATCTCTTTTTTATGCGGAAGCAGCTTTAAAGATAAAATGCAGTTGTGCGGATTACCTGATGTACACAAAGTATATGTGTGACACAGTTGATTCCCATTACACAAATGATGAATTTCTCCCTTAGAGCCACCCTTAGGCTCCTATTGGCTCATCCTCCAACTTCCTATTTATATTCGGCCAATCACACACTCCTCCCGGGAAGTGTTGGCCACAGCTGGTGAAGTGCTGATTGAAAACAACCTGAAGGCTGACGGCTGTATTGCCCCTCAAGAGCATCCATACACACCCTTGATGAACACTTCTGTGACAGAAAAACACACACATCACAGGGAGGCTTAAAATTAGGCCTATACTAAAATATGAATTTGCTTGTCTTTTGTCATCTGTATTCTCTGCAGGTTTGTTGGGGGTCAGAAGAAATCTCAGGACATGGAGGGTTGCTAGTTGGATGAGAATTCATTTCAGGAGCAGCTGAAAGATTTGTGTCACATTTAAAACCAAAAACTCTTTCAGTGGCCTGTCTTCGAAGCAAATTTGCCAGTTTTGTGAGATGGTCACATGACTGCAGCATGATTACCAAAAAAGCCAATTTGCAGCTTTAGCCCGCTTCAGCGAACAATCAGAGACTCCCACCCACACACACTCCCACACATGTGTGCCGTTTGCCATGAATCTGGCCACCAAGCTGCGGAGGAATCTGAGGAGGCTGGTCATCCTCCTCGCCACCTTCTGTATGGTCAGCATTTTAGTCTCCGCCTACTACCTTTACACAGGCTCTACCCAGGAACTGGACCTTGCGGACCGTGCCGTAGGTCCAGACTGTGCCGACCTCCGGGCGCTCCCTTTCCGACAGTCAGAGCCTCGGACACCTAAACCGATTGATCCGTCACGTAAGGATCCGGTGGTGTTGGTATTTGTAGAGAGTCAGTATTCTCAACTGGGACAGGACATCATCGCCATTCTAGAATCCAACCAATTCCGTTACCACGCCGAAATTGCGCCGGGAAAGGGTGACATCCCACCTCTAACGCACAAAGGCCGTGGACGCTATGCACTGGTCATCTACGAGAACCTTCTCAAGTATGTCGGGATGGACGCATGGAACCGTGACCTTCTGGATAAATACTGTGCCGAGTACAGCGTTGGAGTCATCGCATTTCATCGTGCAAGTGAAAACTCCCAGCCTGCGCTGCAGCTTAGGGGTTTCCCTCTGAGATTGCGAACAAATGTTGCACTTCGAGACTGCTGCGTAAACCCCCGCTCACCTCTGCTTTACATAACACGGGCGGAAGTGGATCGTGGCCACTTACCCGAAGAGGACTGGACTGTGTTTCAGTTCAACCATTCCACGTATGAACCAGTCCTATTAGCTAAAACTCGGCCCAGTGAGAGTGGAGGGGCCCAGATCATACCAGCTCCCCAGGGTCTCCATGCTACTGTCGTGCAGGACTTGGGCCTGTACGATGGGGTGCAGCGTGTGCTGTTTGGACATGGGCTGAGCTACTGGTTACACAGACTTATACTGGTGGATGCCATCGCTTATCTCACAGGCAGGAAGCTTTCTCGAACTCTGGAACGTTACATCCTGGTTGACATAGATGATATTTTCGTGGGGAAGAAAGGGACAAGAATGAATGTGAATGATGTGAAGGTAAGAGAACTGTTTGAAGAATTTGTGTTTTAATTTGAGAAATTTTTTAAATATGAAAAAAAAGTTAAATCAAAGTACATTTTTAGTAACTACGACTTCTACCTCAATAAACTCTTAATAACTGTTTATTAATAGTCAATAAGGTAGTTGCTTAGCTTAGGTATTGGGTAGCATTAAGGATGTATTGTAGAATATGGTCATGCAGAATATGTGCTTTATAGGTACTAATAATTAGTCAATATGCTAGTAATATACATGCTAATAAGCAACAAGTTAAAAGTGAGAACTGGTCCCTATGATTTTCTTAATAAACAAATGAATAATTAGCGCATTCAAATGCTGTCATGATAGGATGCGTCAACAGAGGCATTCTACATTATACACACACATCTACCATAAAATTATTTCCAATCTATTTCAACTAATCACCAAAGACAAAACAAAGTACCCAAGCTCTAATTAGCTGTGTGGGATTTTGGAAGTAGCATTTGGTTGATATTTAGTCTGAGTTCCCCTCGCAGGTGTTCATGTCTGAAGTACTGAATGTGAATGTTTTTGTGGACAAGAAGGGGATGTTGTGTGTGTGTGTGTGTGTGTGTGTGTGTGTGTGTGTGTGTGTGTGTGTGTGTGTGTGTGTGTGTGTGTGTGTGTGTGTTTGTGTGTGTGTGTGTGCGCGTCACTGAATTGGAGTGGGTGTTTGAGTTGGCCTCAGTCAGTATAAAGAGGCTATTTAGAGGGACAAGAGCAGTAAAATGGTGTGTATTCTCTCTTTCACACACTCATTCATAATCTTGTTCCCACGTTTGGCCCCTCTCTGAGGCTGTTCAACAGATTGAAGGGCCGCTCACACTCCATTGTGAGGTGACTTCATGACTTCCAGAGCTTTCAGATTCAAGTACATGCACATGAGTGTATATAAATTGATGCAGGCATTATGCAACAATTAGAAATCGATACACTAATAGGAGAGAGTCAAATATTTGAAATAACAGTTCACCTAAAAATTTAAATTCTGTCATAATTGACTGATTTTGTTCTAAACCTGTATGATGTTATCTATTCTTTTTTTTTGTGGAACTCTTTTTTTTTTGAAGAATTGTTACACAGCTCTTTTCAAAGTTTGTAGTGAACTGTCAAAGGACAGAAAACCCCATAAAAGTAGTCTATACAACTTCTAAAAGTCTTCTCAAGCTATCTGATAGGCTTTTGTGAGGAACAGATTAAAATGAAATTAAATGAATGAAAATTTAATGAATATCCAGTTGGGGAAATTCAGTACAATGGCAGTTCATTGTGACTCACTTTAACGCTTAACAGAGCATTTAAAGAGTGTCACCAAAAAAAGGTTCTAGGTCTGAAAATGGCAAAGCTCAGAGCCCTAAACGCACACTAAATCTAAGGCTAAGTGGATTCCATCATGTATGCTAAGGAACGTCAGCTTTGAAATAAAATTTTCCTTTTTGGGTGAAGCTTTGTTATCGCATTTGTTAAGCATGTTTTAACACATTTAAATGGACATGTTGGTAAGTACAAATTGAGTATACACATATTTCTGTGGCGCTCCCATAAATATTTAATAAGGGCAATTATAAATGAGGTACCTACCATTTACACATCTTTGTCACATTTTAAAATACTGAACACGCTGGACACAGGAATGACACATTCTTTATGCTTTCTCCTTATGGGTCATTTCCTTGTTAACTGTCCCTCCGATTTCAAACAAAAAGACTCTATCAACATGTGATACCGTTATACCTAGCATGAGTACACATTTAATTTCCAAATCTAATGTTCTCTGAGAAAGGTTAGTGTCTAAACACGTGACACCTCCCCAGATGTTGCTAGCTAAGAATGTGCACTGTCAAATTCTTCCCGATTGGTCTGAGCTAATTTAGACCTGGCAAATGAGCCAGTGGTAAGATGGAGGTTCTGGAGGGGGTGCTCCGGGAGAGAATTAGAGCTAGTCGCTCTGGAGTACAACTGGAAATGTCAGCGGAAAATTCCCGGAGGATTCTGAGGAAAAACAAGGCGTGTAGTGATGGGGGAGAGAAGTGGGAAGGCTTTGATCCACCAGCCATTGTTTTTAGCCACTGTTACTGCTGGCTATAGAGAAGCCTCTGACTGTTTATGGCAGGCTGTTCCAGAAATCCAGAACAGGTGCATGTGTTTGTGCGTATGTGAGGAAAGGCCGATCCTAAGCCTGTGGAATGAAATGGCAGATAACAGATAATCAATGGAAACCCATGGTTCTTAACTGGTGGGTCGGGAACCAAAAATGGGACACGAGTCTGTTCTGATAGGGTCAGGATGGAAAAAGCAATGCTAAATACCAAAAATATAATGCAACTAATCATATTATCACACACTGGTAGGGTAATGACCTTATAAGGGAGGAGAAAACATTCCCTATTTTGCTGTGTATTAGTAGAAACTGCTTTGTGGAAAGTAGACAACATGTCTTCATTCTCAAAAACGCAGTAAAACAGCTTAAAACAAAACACACCCAGACCATGTCAAATATGTGTTCACTTAAAGCAAAACCAGTTGAGAACCACTGGTTTGTAAAATATCACAAAATACTTTTTTTCTGCTAGACTACTGTAGCAATCATACAACAGATACTTCTCGACTTTTGTTGGAATAGGCTCATCTCATGTATTTTTTAGAGAGTATAAAGATGAGAGAGAGAAAACAAGAGCCAGAGTGAGAGTGAAAGTAACCCTGTGTGCTCTAGATGTAGGTGTTGCAGATTAGAATGTCACTCTTAGTGACTGGTTGCCATATCTCCCATCAGCCCATGGGGCAGGCTGAAAAAACAGGGGACACCAGTGATAAATGACTTGATGCACACTTGCACACACTCACAAACACAAATGGGATTTACCCTCACTTTACGTATGTGTGTGTGGATTCCCCAAGCAGAGATTCTGCTGAAATTGCAGTTAAAGTGACCTTGTGTTTGGTGATTGTATAACCAGGCATTTCAGTTGTGTGTGTAAGGCAGTTGTGTAAGTGACAGCATGTGTAGTACTGAACTTAAACTATATGAGTATTTATGAATTTTATTATGTACACTTGGGAAATATATAAATGCAATAATATTATTTAAATTAAAAATAACTGTTTTGTATTTTAATATATTAAAATTGAATTCATTCCTGTGATGGCAAAGCCAAATTTTCAGCAGTCCTTACTTGAAATAGAAATCTTCTGTAACAATGCAAATGCGTAAATGCCTTTAATGTGCCTTTAATTAACTTAATGCATCCTTGGTGAGAGGGATATTTGTCAAACGTCACCTGTTATGATACTCTTTGGTATCTACTTTAAAGGTAACTAAAACAAAACAAAACAAAACAAACAAAACAAAATGAACAGAAAAGGAAGCAATCCAATCTACATAACAAAAAAATTAATTTCTCATAAGCATAACCCCTATAAAAGTATTACTTGCTTTAAAAAAAAAAAAAAAATCTTACTGGCCCCAAACATTTTAAAGATATTGTGAATTAGCCTACCACCTTATTTATGATTTTATTATTTTCCAAAAACAGTTTGGAGGGTCACTAACATTATGGTTTTGTATATTTGTATGATTTAACATCAAGCATGGATATCTTGCATGAATTCTAATTGACTTAAAATGCTAGTTAATGCGAAATAATGGTTTCTCTGAAACAAATCGCTCTTCTCATTTCAAAGCAAATGCATAAATATCGAGACTGTTAGCCATATCTTGTGGCCCTAGTACACTTACAGCTGGTCATTGTGTATGTGTGTGTGTGAGGGTCTGCATGGTATGATTCTTGGCTTTGAAGTAGCATATACTATAGATGAGGATTAAAGTCAAAGCTGCCACTTCTTCAGCTGCACACTGACTTCAACATGTACTGTAAGACAGAATCACAGCGACCAGAATCACAATATCAAAGCTATACCTGCACACATTCAGACAAAGACAGAGAGCAGAATCAAAGTGACTCCTGAAGCCTTCCTTTCACACACCAGCTCAAACATACACACAAATATGGGTTAGAAAACAAGGGAAATGAGAGAGAAGAACAGAACAGCCACTCATTTCCGTTACAGACACTTCTGAAGAGAGAAAAAGTGATTTAAAGGGAGTTAAAGAAATGGTCCACCCAAAAATGAAAGAAAAAGAAAAATCAAAAAAATATACTTACCCTCAGACCATTCAATATATAGATTTTTTTATGGGGGGCAGATTTGGAGAAATTTAGAAAAACATAATTTTCTCACCAATGGATCCTCTTCAGTGAATGGGAACCATCAGAATGGGAGTACAAAAAACTGATAAAAACTTCACAATACTCCACATGCAATTCACACCACTCCAGTCCATATGTTAAGGTTGTGTGAAGTGAATAACTGTGTTTGCATAAGAAACAAATCCATCACAAAGGCATTTTAACTTTAAACCATTTAAAATTTTCAAATTCTATAATCCATAATAATGCTTCAGTTCCTTCAGTAAAAAATTAAATCCACTGTTGTCCTCTCATACTAAAATCTACCAACATATTTGTTTAGAACTGTTTTGGACTGTTTTCACTTCTATACAGTGTAAATCTATCTCCTGATTTAGATTAGATGACTTTTTCACTGGAGAATGCAATATAACAGATAGATGACTTTTTTTAGGATTATTGAGGAATAGTCTAGCCAGAACCAATGGTGTGAAGTTAATACAGTTTATTGATGAATATGTTTATTACACACAGCTTTTTGCTTCACAAGATGTTAATTGATGGACTGAATGGAGTTGTGTGGATTTCTTGTGTACTTGGATTATTGTGATATTTTTATCAGCTGTTTGACCTCTGCTTCTGATGGCACGCGTTCACTGCAGAGAAGCCATTGGTGAGCAAGAGATGTAATGCTACATTTCTACAAATCATCTACATATTGGATGACGTAAGGGTGAGCAAATTGTCAGCAAAACTTTCACTTTTGGTTTAACCATTCCTTCTGAGGCCCATAGGACTAGTAGAAATGGATTTCTAGAATGTTCCTTGTGGATTTATTCTGTTTTTTGTTATCGTTGTGTGATAGCAACACCACTCATTGCATCACACCATCTCCTCCTGACTGCATTATTATTTGTAAAATAGGGGCTTTATGGAGTGTGTGTATACATGGTTATAAGTATAACAGTTTATATTTCATTAATTTAGGGAAATAAACAAGTTTCTTAGCCCTCAAGGGCCTATTTGGCTAACCAGCTTAATTCCTGCTTGAAAAGCAAAATGTTATTGATTGTGTATAAAACATCAACTTTGAAGCATACAGTATGCTGATTGATGGACTAGCATTACTCAGCATTACTTACTACGTTCCAGCAACACTACATTCAATGAAGGTAAAATAGTAAAAAAACATAACAGTTCATTTAAATGGAACCAGAATTGGAACCAGAAAATTTCTAACTATACCCAACCCTACTGAAGATATATATGATAATATATGTTGAACTTTGACATTGCCAACCTTTAAATTAAGTTGATAGTAAGTAATAAACAGTATTGAGCATCGAGAAGTTGAGTATTGTGCATTTTTCCTTACCACTATTTTTTTAATTGTTGTTTAATGATTTTAATGGAATCTGAACCGTTAGGCAGAACCGGAACCGGAACCATAACTGGAAAATTTCTAACGATCCCCAACCCTAATTGTGAATGCCAGATAAACATAGAACATTTACACTGAAATTTGAATGTGGTCTTGTTAAAAAAATAAAACGTAGACTTATGAGGTCTAATCTACAGTACAGCTTCATCTGACCAAGAATCGCCCACTTAGACTGGAAGAGACATTTTGTTCGACATGTAAAGCTATAAAGCTACCTTAACAAACTGCCATTTTAATGTTTTACTTGCTGTTTAGCGACAGCTTTCTCTGATGTGCATCAGTCTCCACAAAAGTAGCGGAAAATATGTAGGATTTTATATTCATCCCAAATTCTGCCCTGAAGTGCTTATTAGATCAACCAGTTCCTTGTTAACATGACTTCTCTTCCCTGTGGACTAATAATTAAAAAAAAAATTGAAAAAGAAGTGAGCCCTTACTCCCGGAAATTGTTGGATTAGAGTTTGCCAGATTGAGCGAGTGCTTTTCCAGTTTTCTTTCCACTGTGGGTGGTTCATGCCGTCTGTGACTGTAGAACAAACAGTTTTTAGTAATAGTTATGCTACAGATTTATTTGTATTTGTTCAGTGATTCATTCTGATATTTTGACACATTTCAAAATCCTAATGTTTGGTATTATTGGTGTAAAAACTTCTAGTGAGAAAAAATGTACAGAAATGTACTGTAGTAACAATGACCACAGCCAATGATGAGGCAGAAACTGAAGAATTGCTTTCATTTTTCTCACAGAACGTGTGGCATATGTACTTTGAGTGACCTGGTTCGAGTACCAGATTATGTTTTTTTCCAGTCCCATCCCCCATTTTCCACTTTGCTTCCTGTCCAATCTAATTAGTCAAGTCTAAAGGCAAAAAAGGCAAAAATGAGTGCACACGCCAACTTGGACAGCCACCTGTTTCTAAGACTATATTTGTGGAAACGTCCCAATTTCAGTGGCAGTTTCTCATTTCTTTTGTATAAACAGACTCCGCTGAATGGGAAAACCTCTAGGTCAGAGATTTTGTAAATTGTGCTTGATTGTGTAGTGTGTGCTCCGTTATGCTAACAAGTCGACAGACTGAAAGAATGTTGTTAAATGCGAACAGTGCAGTGATTTTGGTAGTTTGAAAGTCATGTGAACCTGACACTTTCAGATCAGATTGAAACTGAAGCATCAGTCTGATGTTAAATCTGAGCTTCAGGATGTCAAATACAGACCAACCAGAGAAAAACTCACACACTAGACCTATTTTCAGAAATTATTGATCCAATGATATTTCTGCTTTGAGTAAGATGGAGCTGGTGTATGTGTGTTTCCGTTAAAGGGCTATGGAGGTTGCTAAGCAGCTGTCTTCATTTTCAGCCGCACACTTACGTCAGCAACACACTCACACATGTGTGTCCTCTCACACTTGACACATTATGAGCTGTGTTCGGGAAGCTATTTGCCACGCTACATAAAATTTAAAGTACAGAAAAGCTACCCTTTTTTACAAATAACAAAAATTAGCTACCTTTTCAAAGTAACTACATTGAAGATAGGGGGATGTTATCTTTAAGTGATATATCATTCAGTTAAAAAAAAACAACAAGATCAATTAGGGCACCAACCTCAGTATATTAATACACATAGATTTACAATATAAAACTGAAAACAATGCAATATTGAAGAAAACATAATGATAAATAGCAGTTTAACAAAATGTAATTTTTTTCATTTTACTATTTAAAAGAAGCCATACATTCCAATTGAATCAATGAATGTATTTCTGTACCAGTTCTTCAGAATGAACTCTCTGAAAGAAACTGTCTCACTAAAATGAATCATTTACATTTAGTCATTTAGCAGACGCTTTCATCCAAAGTGACTCAGAATCAGACTTCCAATTTATGTAATAAACAGATATTATAGTAGAGGGCATTGTGGGCTTTATATTCCATGACTATAAAAATCTTTCTTGCAGTTTCAGTCGGTTGACATATTTAATTCTGTAGAATTTGTAACAATGTTAAATTTATTGCAAAAAAAGAAAAAGAAAACATTTGAAGGCTCTGGACCAATATGGTAGGTTAGTTTTGTTAAATAAAGTTTTGCTAAGATAAGATGCCAGCATAAATATACATGGATGTATAAACAGAGATAGAAAGAGGGTGGTAAGAGGGAGGGGAAACAGAAAACTGTGTTGCTGAGAAAAGAGTGTTGCTGTGACAACAATATGTTTGGCATTTGTGTGGGATTATTTCTTTTTGCCAGCCTTACTTCTCTTCCACCTTTATTTTTGTCTTCTTATTCTTCATATCCCCATTTTTTATACTAATACAAATGTACAATTAAGCTTTAGCAATCGCCTGCTTAAAAAAAAGCATTGTTTATCTAGATGATACTCATCCTCTCTGCATCTGTATCAGGGTTCATGCCCCTTCTAATCCAGATCTTACCAAAAAGGAGCCTGGAAGTGCTTTGTACATTTAGAGCGGATGTGTTAAAGTCCTGTTGTAGAGATACCTCTGTCTAAGCAAGAAAAATTATACATTATGCAAAGCTATCGTTTCCACTGCATCTCAGGTCAGATGGAGTGTATTCGGTTGCAGCTTTAACTCTCTAAAGGAAAGTTCTGTTAAAAACATTCAGCCACCTACATCTGTGAACACGATATAATCGTAACAGCATCAGAAGAATCATGTCCATTCAAACTGAGTGGGCACGTGCCTCCTCAGATTTCTGAGCCAAGTGAATTTTGAATGCAACTTCAGAGACAAAAAACAATATTTGGATCTTTGATAAGTAATTTGATTGTTTATTGGAGCTTGAAAAATGTTTGTCTAAAACATTGTAGTCAGTCCAGTTGAGTCCTTCTGCAGAGTATTTGATTCATCACCTAGCCACCCCATACTGTATGTCCCTAGTAAAAAAAGTAATGTATTTACATTTATTTTTCATACTAAGTCTGGTACAAATCTATTAACATATTTACTGACATATCGCTCGAAACTTACTGTTAGAAAAATTATACTTAAACTTTATTTGAAGTACTACTAGTGCACAATGCACATTTCTTAATATTAAGCATACAATGTGTTTTAATGTTACTATTGATGAGGATTGTGTGATCGTTGAATAATATCTTGTCTTTAAATGCAAGATATTTTAAAGTATACCTGAAGAACATATAAGAACTGTACATATAACATTTAAAAAAAAAAAAGAAGAAGAATAAATAAATAAATATTTCTAATAACCGTTTATAAAATGATTGTCATCTTATGGTCGTGTTTATATATATATATACTGTATATGTGTGTGTGTGTGTGTGTGTGTGTGTGTGTGTGTGTGTGTGTGTGTTGTGTGTGTGTGTGTGTGTGTGTGTGTGTGTGTGTGTGTGTATTGGTACCAGTAATTTGAAATTTAAATGCTTATACCTTTTAGGTGCAGGGAAAAACCTGCAACTTACAAAACTATCAGCTTTCTTGAGGAAGACCACTTTTGGTCCTACAGGAAGCACTCCAAAGTCACACACAACCCTACATCAATCGATGGCTTCATCTTCCCACTGTATTCTTCTGCCCCTCATGACATCAGTAGGATTTAACATGCTTTGTATATATGCATAACGATAAAGAATGCACACATACACACACAGTCAAGCATAAAAAAATAATTGACAGACATAAAAGTAGCAATTTTTCCTCCAGTAATCTGAGAATGAGGTAGATTAATAGGCATGTACTATACATGCGCATGCTCCTTTTTCTCAAGGCCTCAGGAATAAGCAATGATTTCATGTCCATTAAATATTATATGTGGAGCCTTTCCCGGATCCCCTGGTGCATACACACACATGTATACATATGCACAAAGTCTGCCTTTGAAAAGCATATTTGATCCACAACAGACCATGCTGAGCTTTATGGCTTTAGAAAGTCATTAAACACAGACCTAACATGAACTGGCTGAGGTAAACTAAAAAAAATATAGATATATAAATAAATAAATAAATAAATAAAGGATGGATGGATGGATGGATGGATGGATGGATGGATGGATGGATAGATAAACAAAAAGATAGATAGATAGATAGATAGATAGATAGATAGATAGATAGATAGATAAAGTTGGTTTGTCAGATTAGTATTTAAGAAACATGTTGTTAGCAAAACTCTAGAAATGGCTCTCTCTCTCTTTCTTTTTCCCTCTCTCTCTGTCATTCTCTGGGGGCATGTTCGTCTTCTTGCCTGCCCAGATGTCTTCAGCTATTTATCAGCATTTCAACAGGTCCCCTCCTCCTTCCCTTCACCACTTTCACTCTTTTCTCCCTCCTTCCCTCTCCCTCTATCTCTCCCTTGTGAGGAATCGATCAGTGCTTTCAGGTCATTAACATGCATCTCTGTCACGCTATCTTCTCCCTGATCAGGCCTCAATGTCAGCAGAGAGACGCGAGAAGAGAGAAGAGAGAAAAAAAAACGTTCAGATGAAAGAGTGAAGGATGAGATGAGACATTTGTGTGTGTCTACATATGTGTGTGAAATGAAATGAAGCACCGCTGTGTTAGCAATCTTTAAATATAATTTGCTCACTCTGCAGTCTAATAAAAGCCAGATCAACCCTATTAACCATTTCCATCAATTCGGGGGAAGCCGTGGCCTAACGGTTAGAGAGTCGGACTCATAACCCTAAGTTTGTGGGTTCGAGTCTCATTTAGGTGACCTTTAATACCACAGAACCCCCAACTGCTCCCCCGGTGCCGCAGCAAAAAATGGCTGCCCACTGCTTCATGTGTGTGTTCACTGCTGTGTGTGCACTTTGGATGGGATAAATGCAGAGCACTAATTCCGAGTATGGGTCGCCATACTTGGCCACATGTCACATCACTTTCACTTTCACTTTCTCATCCCTCACTGTTCTTTTATGAGGATCTAAACCACTATGAACTTACTGTTATATAAACTTACACTGGTTTATATTTGATTGTAGTTTTGGGGAAATGTTTGGAATAATTTTATGCACTCAAAAGGAGCCTGTGAAATTTGTAAAAAAGCTCTCACATATCACTTTGACACACTGACTGTCTCTATTAACCTTCTGTTGAACAATATGTAACAAACTTTGCACCAAATTTCCGTTGCTTTGTAAACAAAAAGTGTGACATACTTTTCAAAAACTGTTTTTATGAAACACTCCAGCATTATATTAATGAAGTCTATTTTATGCAAGAATATTGAACTTTTATTTCAACATTGCCTTCACAAAAATACAAAAAAAAAAAAAAAAAAAAATTACAAAAATAAATTGAACTACACTACGTCTTAAGGGCACTGATTAAATTCATTGAGCAAGTGAAGTATACATCTCTCCATTACGTCTTAAGGGCACTGATTAAATTTCTGTGGAGAAAAAAGTCAGTAGAATGCACTTTCCTTAAAGAAACCATATCATTGTATGCTCTGATTACTTTGTCTGATTACTAGCTCAGTGGATTGGAGCGTATCCAGTTACTTATTAGGCTGAGTCTGATTAATGAATTCAAATTAGTGATTCCACCACTTCAGTTCATCCAAGGCATTTTAGGTCAACCAAAGACAATAAGTTTAAAAATGAGCTCAATTATGTGTGATCTCTGTTTGAAGCTGGCAAAGACAGCTTTGTGAGTGTGGAAATTAGGCTTTTGTGTATGTGTGTTTTTTTCTGAAAGGATCTGGATTAGTGCAGGCCATATGTAGAAGTGATATCTTGTCGTAATCTTGGCAGAAACACCCATTCCTAGTGGCTGATGTTGGTATTTACAAGTTACAAATATTTGTTGATGTATATTTTATATATTTTCACTTATTCAAGAAAACTGCCAATAAAAACATTAGTTTTGAAAATTAGAGAGAATTTTTTTTTTTTTTAATTATATGTTTTTCCTGATGTTTATAGAAGCTTATCCAGAGTGTTGTGGAATAACAAACTATAAATATGTTACCCCTTTTATTTTATTGAAGCAGTATATTTTAAAATGAATTATGCTAATAACGTTGCAAATAACCGGTATATTTTACTGTTTAGTTGTAGTTTAAATAAAATAAATTTTCAGGACACAGTCTGTGGAGGTCAGTCTTGTTCTTCTCAAAGGTTTTGAAACTTTTGGTGGTTACTTTTTTAAACTAAATATGCCGCTTCAACTAGATTGATAGTATTTGCCATATTTAAAAAAAAAAAAAAAAGAGTTTTAAATATTTTTAACAATACTTTTGGTAACCTTCATGGCCACATGTCCCAAATGCATTTTAAGAAACCAATTCTACTCATTCAAATTTTCATTGAGTGGTTTATTATCTAGATTTTTTTCCATGACATTTCATGACATTTTTGGTCTATGCATTTATGTATTAGACAGCTCAGGCAATGTCAATAGTATGAACTCATAGGGGTGGATGAAATATATTGTATTGTTATAATATATATTAATTATATTAGCTGTTTAAACTTAATATGTCAAATTCAGGCTGCTGTAAGCATATATGTTTACTCAAATCATTCATTTGACATCAATTGCATAAGGTTTCCGTTTAATTAGATGATCTAGATCCCTCTATCTCCTCCCTAAACCTCCTTGTAATTCACACCCAGTGCAAAACTGTTGTGATAAATCCGGTACATGTGAACCATTTGAACAATGTGTTAAGTAGGTTCACAGGACTTAACATTGTTTGTTTTGTCCTGGAAGAAACCTTCTCAACAAATAACCATAGGCTGAACCACTATAAACACCCTTAACCATAAACTAGTGCCTAGAGTGAGACCTAAAAGACTGGTTTTATAAAAATGTAGTCCAAAAAAACTTTACAGTAAACCCTCAAACCTCAAAACCAGAAATAATATCTGGGGGTTACAGCATGTGAAGGTTTCGGTTATTATAAATGACAATAAAACATGGATTATTCAAAATTAAAATGTATTAAAATTTTGCATTAAAATTTCTGGCTCTTGTGACAGCGTGCACTGCATCTCCATACTGACGGGAAGCATTAGAACTGTGCCATTATGAAGCTGCTTCTTTGGCTATATTAATGCATTAATGATTCATGTGCAAGTCTTTGAAGTGTACGCAGTTAAATGTAAGGAATCGATTTAAGACAGAGCTGTTTAAAACCTAAACCTTAAATAATTTAATTTAGCTTCCATTTTGTTGGCATTTTAATCAGTAGAGGACCCTGACAGTGGATGTGAGTGCAGACTGTAGAAATGAGCGGAGGTCCAGTTTTTATTAACTTTTCCGATATGTTTGTTGTTTGTGTTGCTATTTTAGAGTCACATTTTGGAAGAGTTTTGTAATTTATGCGTGTCTGCGCAATGTCACCGCAGCTTGCTAGAGAGAACAGGAAACTCTAAAAAATCTCCTAGAATAGCTATGTCTATCACTTTTTTTCCTTCTGTCATCCATTTCAGGTTCACTATCTCCTCTCAGCCTGTCATTCCCCTCCCATCTCTCCTGCACTTGGTGTTCTTATCTTATGCATGGTCATGATTCCCAAACATCCCAGATTCCCACATCAATATTAAGTGTTGTTCTCTCTCTTTCTTTTTATTTGAAAGTCTCTTCCCTCTCGACGCTCTGCTGCAACAGATACTATCCCATCTACTTTTTGCAGGGTAAAGATAAGTCCCTGTTTTGTTGTCACTTTTTTTAAGGCGTCTAAGCCATTGGATAAAACAAGACTCTCTTCAGATAAATTTAAAATTAAGTGTATGACACAATGCCACAAACATGGGCTTTTTTGATGAACTGATCAATTAAAATTTTCAAGTAGAGTAAAATTCCCCATACATTATTTTCTTATCTTGTTCATTTTTTAAGCCACCCCTGTAATCTATTTATTAATTATAATATAGTAATTGTCTTCCTTTTTTTTATTATTAAATTTATTGACTTTTATATAAATTTTTATTTTACATGTATATTAATATAAAATAACCCACATAGAGTTTTGACTCAGCTGATGCTTTTGTGACGACTTATATACTGTTTTTTTATAATTATGCATTACGTAAATATTCTTACAGCTGTACTCACGAGGTTTACCTCTTACTCCCTCCCCTTTACTTGCCTCCTGCTTGCTTCCTGAGCCACGATCCCGCCATCGAACATCAGGCTGAACCTCCCAAAAGACAGTTAACAACATACTCGAAGCTCAACTAGTCAAAAGGCTCTCCGGTCCAAAAACCTCCCATTTTAGTAATATCACATTACGCGCATGAACATGAATTAGATGAGGCCAAGATCATTTTACAATTAATGTAGCGGTAGATCAAAATTGCCACTCTATTAGTGTTATTTCAGTACTGCAAAGTGCACATAGACTGGCGCACTGTCAACGTGGGCGAGCTGATTCGATTACCAGGCATGTGAGTACCGTGTGTCTGATGATTGTTGCTCGATTGTTTAGTCATTTGAATGCGTAAATGGAATTTAATTATACAAAATGTTCATCAGAGTTCGGCGCCGGATACTTTTCACACGGCTCCCGACCTGGAGGATAAAATCAATATATATTACACCTGTCCTCCTGGGTCCCGTCCGTGTGTGTCTGCCTGTGTGCCAGAGTGTGTGTCAGCATATCTTCTGCTTCATTCAGCTCTGTGAGTAATGACTTCTCGAATGAACACCGTCTCTAAGTCAGCCAAGACACGCCCCTTCCTTCCTTTCCTTCCTTCTGCATATACTGCAATAATGCCTACAAAACAGTGACACGGAGCACGCTCACACTCCACTGTCAGTTGTCAACAGATATGATTGTATTTGCATGGTGTCTTGGGCTAGAAATCCTATGACTCGTTTTGTTTATTGGAACGCTGCTGCAATGAGGCACCCTGCGCAAACCCAGCCCATGACCTCTCCCTCCCGGAAAGACATCGATCAATCCTTATACAGCAATATACTGCCAGACTGTGAGCACATATACTACCGTATCGATGTTAATTCAAAAAACGTTCAATATTGTCGTGGTGTGATATTACTTGGATGGTGATTGATATATAATAGCTAATATGGACATGTACTGAGCAGGTGCATAGCAGTCAACAGTGCAATCTTCAGCTTCTATTGTTTGATGGTTTTTATCTTCCAGGCTCTTCTGGAAACACAGAACATGTTTAGGTCGTACATTTCTAATGACTTCGACCTTTAACCTGGGATTTTCTGGGAATTCTTCCATACAGGTAAATATGTGTGTGTTAAAAGATCAAAATGTGTTAAAAGATCAAATGTAATACTATTGTGTACACAACATACATGATCGCACTGCTATAAAAAGGCGTTTTGTAATATTCTGATTGGCATGGTCAACAGAACTCTGCCATCAGCAACTCTGAGTTTCTCTGGTTTTCATCCATGTTCTATTCTTTGAAAGTTGTGTGTGTTGTGTTGTGTGTGTGGATAACTAACATCTTTCAGTTTATTATTAGTGTCACTGATTTACTTTTAGCAAATTGTAGCTTATCGCTGACAAGAACCACGTACGTAGACAGGAAGAGACCAGTGGTTAGTTTAGTTTAGTTTTTAGATGCTTTAGGCTACAGTGTTTTCGTAACGTTAATGGTTGTGATTTTATATTATATATGTTCAATATATATATATATTTTATATTAGATATATAATATATAGATCATATCCATATATATAATTATATGGTCCTTTTAGTTTTAGTTTGCCGTTTCATTATTTTTGAATCAAGCTTATTTTATTTTTTTGTTGTCTTTAGCAATACATAAATTACAATTAAATAAGTATATAAAAAAATTTATACGTTTAAGTGTGTATTTATAAAAAAAAAAAAAAAAAAAAAAAAAAAAAAAATTTTATTGGTCATCGCAAAATGTATTTTAGGTCAATTATCTCTATTAACATACCATTAACTGCAGATTTTCCTCTCAATAAACTCCTATTAATCGTAAGATAGTTGTTAAATTCAGGGTATTGGGTAGGATTAGGGAGGTCAAGAATATTTTGGTTATGTGTTTGTCCCCTTAACCCCTTTATAGTCGCGTACGATAACACCGGTGTGATTCAGTCTTGGCTGGTCCCTGAAGCGTACGATAATCCACACCGGTGTCTGTGATTGGAACTTTCCAGTGCGATCAACGTCATCAAATGCTGAATTTAAATCCGCTTTCGCGCCTTTGGGCTGGCGCAGAGGCCAGATCAGACGCGCTGAACGCTGGATTATATCTATCACAAATATTCAGTGTTTTTTCAACCATATAATGCTTATTTTAGGTTTCCAGATAAAACCCCCCCCCCCAAAAGCCCCCCCGGGCCGATATTAAAATACACATAAGTTCTAGCAAACCCATACATGTACATTTGTAAAATACACGCTGATTTCTATGGAAACGGGCAATAATGACCCCTTACAAAATATAATTTGACTACATGTTTTTATTGATCATCATATACAGATTGTGTAGGTAACTATAAAGTTACCTCTGTCCCTTCTCCGAGTTTACCGGAGACCGACTTTAATGTGTTTCGGGAGGAAAGGATGAATTGGCGTGTTATAAATCCCACAGCTCGGATTAGGCGCGACCCTATAACATGGCGGCGCCCATGAACCCGTATAGATCTCACGTGGGGATCACTTGGCTCTGAGGTCGATATACAAGTGTTTAAACTACCAATATTATTTACTTGCACATATTTCAGGAATCGGAATATCAGATATACCATAATATAGTGAGCATGTTTGTGAATATTTTTGAATATAAAACAGGAAAAATGAAATAAAAGCGAGCCATGTGTCATACCGATCTATTTTGGCTTTGGTTTGTGTCACAATGATGCAAGCATGACGCGTCGCCATGGGGCAAACAGTAAGGCGGCACCACTCTAAATAAGGTCCGCCTGAAAAAGAACTCACGCCGGAGGTCTCAGCTTGAATATTTTAAACTCACGTGCAAAAAGGGTTTAAGAGACGCATGAGCTGGTGCTTCCCGCCTCCATAATTCAGAAGACAGTTGCGGAAGCTTCAAGAGCTCATGCTCGCGAGCAAGAATAACAGTAATGATGGGACCACTTGCTTCTCACTCAGGGCTGTGTATATGCCAATAGGGCAGAGCGTGTCACAAATGGGCGGGCACTTTCCCCGTCATTGAGTATGACCCCCCCACCCCGTTCATTAGAAGTGAGGAAATCTGAGAACTGCTAGTGTGGAGGAGACTGACGTTTGTATGATCTATTTTGCGGATTATAAAACAATGATTGTGGGTGGTATTTTTTCCCTTATAGGCGGTGTTGTTTGTCACGATACTGTGGCCTTCACAACTGTGTTCAAACACCTTACAAAAGTGGTTTGTCAATAGGGTACACTTCGAAATTAGGGTACACACTATCTCTCAACTGGATACGGCTGCAAACAAGCAACTAGTTAATAGTGAGAAATAAATGCAGTGGTGTTGATAAATTTTTGTTGATTTAGTACAATTTATATTTAAAAGTAATTGAAAATATGTATTTTTTTTGTTGGACTTTTTAATGCTTACAGTTTGCTGACCCAGACTTTAAATCTTTAAAATACTTTCAAACTTTATATGTGCATGTGTGGTACACCCTGGTGTGGTGTGTGTGTGTTGCATATAGCATAATAATCCACGTCAAAATATTATTTTGTCAAATTATATAGAAAACTGAAATATTTAATTGTATAAGAATATATAAAATGCTATGTACTGACCGTGTTAGCTACTAAATACTCTATGAAACATTGAAAATCGCTTTTTCACCTGTTACAAAGGAGTCTGGACATGATTATTTCCCCACCATCATTTCCACCACAGACTCCTATTAAACTAAAGAAATGTTTGAGCTGTGGTGGACAGTGATACTGGGCAACTAAATGACAGTCATTCTTCCATGATGAAGTTATACATTGACTAGCGTTTTAGGAATTTAAGTATTTTTAGAATGTTTATTTTTTTTTGAAATCCACAGGCCCACAGAAAACTGCCCAGTATGCTACTGAGCTACGGTTTGTTTGTGTGGTTTTTTTTTTTTTTGTAAGGTACACAGGAGGAAGATGATGGAGATGTGTGATCTGTTGTTGAAATATGGTTGATGAGTTCTGGTGGTTCACCTCATATGTGGAAAGCTCATTGCAGCCCATCTCTTTCACAATGAATCCTCTCTGATTGCGAACAATGGTCCTGAACAAAGGACTTTTCGCTTTGGGTAAGTAATATCTACACCTCTAACTTGCCCATACACCATCAGTGAACAAAACCATGCATCCAGGTTTCTCACATCCGGCGAACATTACCCATTCACTTAAAGGAACCATTAGCCCTCCAGCGAGTCGTGTCATTTACTTTGAGAAAAGGAACACTAAGTTATGCCATGTTTTACAGGTGCTTTGAGACTTCAAGTTGTTCCTCAAAATAGAGAACTGCCTATTATGATTTTGGACAGAATCTTTGAAATCCTACCCAAGAACAGGGGACGAGTTAGAGTGTGTGTGTAAGCGTGTGTGCTCTCATTTAGTTATCTCTCGGTAACACTCCTGCATTTATTTGTCCCCCTTGTTCTGTGAAGCAGCACTCTCTATATCACACTCAAAAGACACTTTGCTAGCAGAATGTAAAACTCTGACACATATATTTACCCTTATATATTTCAGAGTGATACGCATACTCTAAATTGAGCCAAGTGACCCGAGCGACCTGCAATCTGGCTCATTCCATTTCCTGATCCCTTTCCACTCGTCTGCTTTTTTTCGTTTCCATGTCTTATAAAATGGACAAGCTATATCTCCTAAGTCATATATAAAAAAATGAGGGAATGCTCTACTAAGGAACGTGACCAAAAAATTTCCGATGTCCAAGAGAATTTTAAAGGAAAAGGAATCCAGCTGTATTCTGGCACCACCAGTAGTTGCGGTGATCATCGGCATTCCTCAATATTCACACAGCCTGTTTTATTTAGTTTTTAGCTGTTTTGGAAGCCAAAACAACTGTGGCTGACACGTTAGAGAGGTATATCTGCATGGACCCAACTGAAAACAAGTAAATTGTCACGCAAGTGTAAATTACCCATTCCATTGTGTTTGCACAGTGGCCACTTGTGCACTGCTTGTGGTGTAGTTTGGCCTTTGTTTCTTTTTGTAACAACTTTGGTAAATAAGGAATAGTTCACCCCAAAAATAAGGGAATTTGCTACAAAATGCTATTCACCCTTAGGCCCATCCGAGATTGTTTTTCTTCATCAGAATAGATTTGGAGAAATGTACCAAATTTACATCACTTTGCTCACCCAGTGGATCCTCTGCAGTAAATGGGGTACAGTTCAGAAAGAGTCTAAAACAGCTCATATAATCGTACAGTCGACACAATTATTCCAGTACATCAATTAATGGCTTGTGAAGCAAAAACAGCCAAAGATGCTTTGAGCATGTGATGTTAAATGCTACATTTATCCAAACCTGGTCGATTAAAGAAATCAACTACATTGTTAGATTGGCCTGAGGCGTGAGTACATTTTTTAGCATATTTTCATTTGGTGGAGTGAACTACTTCTTAATGGTGAGTTACAGAAAAGAAATATTAAAATTCTGTTTATGATATTGATATGTGTACAGGACAAAGTATTGTAGATGGTTGTTTACTCACTAGCTGCCAATGTCTAGACTTCATCTTTACTGTTAGGTTGTGTATTAGCATCACTGTCACTTGGCTGTTTAAGACCCAATTATTATAAAGAATATGAAAATTATTTTCGAAATACAGCCGTGTGATGTGAATGGCAGAGTGAGTGATAAATACAGAAGCGTAAAGTGCCCCTGCTGAAAGTCACAAAACAAGCACAGCCTCTGTCTGAAAAACATAACCGCCAGCTAAATTATAATTTGAGTCATGCGCTAAGGCTTGAGCAGTTTAGCTAATAGTTTTTTTTAGCAAAATGCAGGTGCATTAAAAATGTGACTAAAATTAAGATTTAACAAAGTTCTTTTGAAAACACATAATCTGTTTCCATAAATCTACCTCATTGATTTATCCATATAATTTATATCTTTGTTGTTTATTTCCCCCCACCTTATCATTTTCAATAATTTTCATCTTTATCCATAAAGAGGCCTTCATTATTACAGTGAAACTTTAAAATGGCTTTTAAGTGTGTTTAGACCATCTGAGTAATTGAAATATTAGAAATGAATTAGCCTAATATGTGTTTGTTGTTGTTTTGTTTTACTGTGGGTAGGTTGTTTTTGAAAAACTGTTTTGCACAAAAACTAATTATATCTTAACTACATTTTTCAGCAGCAACGAGCTACTTTTTTTCTGTTAAGTACAGTAGTAATGTAGGGTAACAAAAACAGCATCTAAAACAAAAATCTCTCAAGCAAACAATGTGATTTATAGAAATGTAATTTCTATAAATCACATTGTTTCCTTTAGATCTAAGACAATAAATCATACACATTCTCTTATAAAAGCTGTCCCACAATTTCCTCTCTTTCATTTGTAGCTTAGGAGCCAGATTAACTTAGTAATTCACTTTGTTCAAATGATCATGAAATGAACTGAATAAAAAAAAAGATGTTTCACAGATGCAAACCTCTAGTCGTGGCATCAAGTCTCTGGTGGTATTTTTCTGTGTTTTTATAGCAAACTATTGCATTTAACAGTGCTTTTCATTACTATGTTTTTGACTCTAGTATTCTATTTTTTGTTGTATTTAATGTAAATGTAACTGTTCAAGTTTAATGAAGTTTATTCAGTTTAAACAAGAAAAGTCTATTTAAAAAACATTGTTTTTGTCGCAGACCCAGACTTTCCATCTTAAGATATACATCATAAAAATTATAATTAGTTTATAATTAATAAATAAAGTAGAAATAATTATAAATCATTTAACTGTTTATTGTGTGAAAATGAACAGAAAATAGAAATACCTTTGACATTAAATTATTTAACTACTTTAAAATCATACTCTTTTAAAGTAGTGCCCCCAACACTGGTTTTTATTGCTCTGTGTGTATGAGGGTCAGGTTTTGCCTACATTATGCAATCCAACTGTCCCCACAGGATAGTAAATCCTGAAATCAACTTCATTTTTGGAGAGCAGCCAACAGTGCCTGTAAGGAAAAAAGCACAATGAATATCCTAAATAATATCTTAATTAAGATTCACGTGATGGTTATCTCATTTGCAGGTTTCAGTGAAGGCTAGGAAATAGAAAATATAATTAGCTCAGTATAAAAAATAGATGCCAGTGGAAAGTCTACACGATTATAGAAAAACAAATATGTGTATGCATGTGAGTTGTATCTCTCTCTAGAAGTCTAGATATAAGTAGCAACGCATCCTTTTTACAATATTGTGACGCACATCTGAGTAAAGCAGATTATTTAAAAGAAAAATGTAGGATGGGGTTTGGGTTCAGTTCATTGGTTGCTGACTGGATGTAAGTTAGCTTAATGTGATCTTAAAAAAATGGAAACATATGCATGGATGAATAATTCACCATGAGATTAACATGCATTTAGAAAATAGATTCCATTTCATGCTGACTTTAATACATTTTCCTCTCTCAGAGCTGCCATAAGAATCTGTTCATAGTCAATGACAATCAACAAACTGCACACTTCAAAAATTTCCCAGGAAAAATCTCCTACATGAGTGACCAAGGTCAAGCAGTTAGCATGCGCTTGACTCTGGGTGCAGAGTAAAACAGACTAGTGTCTGTCTGCTCAGGGGGCAGAGACTGTGAGAGTCGAACTGACAGAGAATTTTAATGGGACACAAGCAGAAGTTTGATAATCTAGAGAAGACAGCTTTGATTTGCCTTTATTGGTTTGGGGGTTTGATTAAATCAGAGAGCTGTGCAGCTAAGCTAACAGATGAGTGTACATGAGAGGATGGAGAATGTGGGAGGCTGTGTGTGTGTGTGTGTGTGTGTGTGTGTGTGTGTGTGTGTGTGTGTGTGTGTGTGTGTGTGTGTGTGTGTGTGTGTGTGTGTGTGTGTGTGTGTGTGTGTGTGTGTGTGTGTGTGTGTGTGTGCACATTCTCTTGAGGGAAATTCTGTGGATTACTGGATCCTCATGATATGGAAGTTAAATCTGAGAATTCACCTCAAAACACAGTTATCGACTCAGCTGTTCTTTAGATGTCTGTTATCTCACCTATCTGATTTTAATTAGTTAGCCCAGAGAAATTTAAAAATGAAAAATGGATTTTCATAAAAAATCATAAAGTCTCGAATCAATAGCTCTGAGGTAGCTCTGTGTAACTCTGAAGATAAGTGTGAATGAGCGCACCAGCTATAAAAATGTGTGTGTGTCTCTATCTGGGAAATAGGATTTTTGGTAATTTTGTCTACTCAAGCACTCAGCGGATAAATTAATGCAGTACTAACAGTACTAAATGTTTGTCTATATATATATATATATATATATATATATATATATATATATATATATATATATATAATATATGCATCACAGTGTGTTCTAACCAATTATGACATATAACGAGCTTTCTCTTCAGTGTAATTCTGAGGTTTTTGTCATATCCAGCCACATTCATGAAAAGCAAACAATCAATAGGATGTATTACAATGATTTCTGATGTATCATGTGGCACTGAAGACTGGAGTACTGAAAATTCAGCTTTTCCCCCACAACTGCGTAGACGATGAATCTGTGTCCCGACTTAATCTCTTAAACCGAAAACAAAGAAAGAAATAGTTTAACAATGAATTATTAAAATGTTAAAGCAGCCTCCTCCTATTTTAATTTAAATTGTTTATTAATAAAAGTGCGTTTAGTCGACTAATGCTACAAATGAATGACTACTAGTCAACCAGACACATTTTTAGTGTAGGACAGCCCAAATATATATATATATATATATATATATATATATATATACATACATACATACATACATACACACTACCGTTCAAAAGTTTGGAATCAGTTAGACTTGTATTGTTTTTTAAAGAGAAATCTCTTATGCTCATCAAGACTGCATTTATTTGATCAAAAATAAAAAAACAGTAATCTTGCAAAATGTGTTATTACAATATAAAAAATAATGGTTTCTATTTTAATATCCTTTAAAATATAATTTATTTCTGTGATAAAAATCTGAATTGCCATCAGCCATTACTTCAGTATAAAGTGTCACATGATCCTTAATAAATCATTCTAATATTCTGATTTATTATTAGAATTATCAATGTTGGCAACAGTTGTGCTGCAAAATATTTACACTAAAAATGTGTCTGGTTGACTAGTAGTTGTTCATTTGTAGCATTAGTCGACTAAACGCACTTTTATTAATAAACAATTTAAATCAAAATAGGAGGAGGCTGCTTTAACATTTTAATAATTAATTGTTAAACTAGTTCTTTCTTTGTTTTCGGTTTAAGAGATTAAGTCGGGACACAGATTCATCAGCATAAATCAGCATATTAGAATGATTTCTGAAGGATCATGTGACACTGAAAACGGGAGTAATGATGCTGAAAATTCACCTTTGCATCACTGGAATAAATTAGATTTTAATGTATATTAAAATAGAACAACATTATTTTCCATCGTAATAATATTTCACAATATAATTTGTTTCCTATATTTTTGATCAAATAAATGCAGCCTTGATGAGCATAAGAAACTCCTTTAAAATCATTAAAAAAGGTTCAGCGGAGGGTGGATGCCTCCGCTTCACATCTGGTGGTTCTTGGCCTCCACGCCGTGCGTTTAAACTCCTTTAATGCACTGCAAACCATTGAATATCCCTTACACGTATATATATATATATATATATATATATATATATATAAAAATATATATATATATATATTATACATACATATGTGTGTGTTGTGTGTGTGTGTGTGTGTTGTGTGTGTGTGTGTGTGTGTGTGTGTGTGTGTGTGTGTGTGTGTGTGTGTGTGTTGTGTATGTCAGAGCTCATATTAAAGAGCTGACTTTAAAGTCAAGGCCATAAACTGTGCATATTTTTAAATACTTGAGGAAATGATCCTTGTCTTTTTATCCCAAGTCTTAATTAAATTGAAAATTTGAAAATATCCTGGAAAATTCATCAAAGTCCTGGAAAATGATCATTCGAAAAAAAAAGTGAGAGATTTTTCTGATTTTGAATTTTGATTTGTGTTCAATATTTTGAAGTTGTAAGTAATCCACTTCAGTACTCAATTACTTGTGTATATGTTTTTATAAAATATTGTAATATGCTAATATATTTATTTGTGTGTATTTTCTCATTACAGGAGCATGGTATTCCAGTAGATCTGGGATATGCAGTGGCCCCTCATCATTCTGGTGTATATCCAGTCCATATTCAGCTGTATGAGGCTTGGAAGAAAGCATGGGGGGATACGAGTGACCAGTACTGAGGAATACCCACACCTCAAACCTGCACGCCACCGCAAGGGATTTATTCATAATAAAACATCATGGTACGGCTCAACATACAGAGGACACATCATTGCACCACACAGAAATCTTGTGTATGCGTATGACAAAAAAGTTCATAATCGTTTTTTTGGATGGGGAATAAAATTAATTTTCCCTGGGATCAAAATTGCAGGGAACAATCGCACACACTCAAAAGGTTAATATCACAGAATATTAATATTGGAAGGTGTAATAGTTTAATATTTGATTTCATCCGCAGGCAGTGTCGTACAAGATTCTTCCTCAAATCCTGATTAAAAATGTAGCATGTTATAATATTTTGGTCTAGCTAACTAAAAGAATGTCTTGGTTACGTGGAGGGAACAGAGACGTTAAGTTGAATGACATATGAGGTCTAACTTGTGAGGCCAATCATCTCTGAGTTTAAGAGAGAAAACAGCAATGAAAATTGGCTAGTGGATTTTGCATGCTGAGCCACTGCCTATGCCTATGGGTATGTAAGGCGGCATTAGGTTTTTACGCTGAGGAGCCGAGAACGTGTCCCACCAACCGCGAATGGTTTCAGGTTGTGGCATGGGAACATATGGGGGTCCATGGAAAATGGACATATGAGGTCTATGGAAAACACCACAACCTGATCACCCTCACAACCCTGTGGCACTGCAATTTTTGACAAGCCACAGTGTGTCACAAAAGCTACGCTAAGGTTGTAACCTTCCCAAAGCCACAGCGCCAATTCACTAAGCTTGGTACCAAATGGTGGGTACATCGCTGCTAGAGAAAGGCCATGCTACTGTTCCATTCAAAAAAAAGTTTTTTGGAAGGGATTTAAACCTTCAGTGAAAGATTGCTTCAAATCTTTCCTATTTGTTCTTTCAGCCTGGTAGAACAATGGGGAAGCGAGCCTTAAGGTCGCTACAGAGACCACATCCTACCTGTAGGGAGGTGACATGTGGAGATACTGATATTGACTGACCCAGGGGGCAGTACTACATATGGAATGGGTCTCTGAGGCAGGTCCTACCTTAGAGTAGGGATGGAATGTCTGCTAGAAGAGACTGACAGAGCGGGTCTGTAAAGGGAAGACACAAGTTTACAGAGAGGAAAATTCAGGGCATGCTAACACCATTACTGGGCCTGGCGTCAGACTGCTTCGTCAAGTCTCACTATGGTGCTGGAGGATGCTCAACCAGGGTTCGCCAATCAGGGAACTCTACTGGGAGAAGAAAGGCGCTCATATCCCCGTGTGAGGGGGAATGGCGCAGCAAGCATGACACCGAGCCAGTCCTTTCTGCCACTTACCCAACACATGGGAAGAAACTGGCTCTACATGAAGGTTGTGTAAGAAAAAGTGATGAGGATGTTGAAGATCTTGATGAAGATGTTTATTGCAGCATAGCAATGACAAAGTACATGTAGTACTGTACCTTGGGTTTAACAGTCAGAATGAACCCAGAACATCCTAAGTTCAAACCTTTTATACATTTTCGGTTTACTACCCTCCATGTAAATTAAGTTGCTCCTGTTGTAACAAAGGTGTTGCCCAGCCCGCGGCTTCACAGATGCCTCTTTGTCTGCGGTTGTTCTCAGTGTCCCACACCATTCCCATTCTACAGTTGGTCACAAATTTGCTCAGGATGTAATCGTCCCAAATGGACTACAAACAACATAACTGTTGACTTCTTCTCTATAATAATCAAGCCATTTTGGGAAATGAGCATGATCAAAAATATTGTGGAGTGGAAGCTGGGTCGAGTGTTGCCCAGCCCGCGGCTTCACAGATGCCTGCCAGACGAAGGTGTTGCCCAGCCCGCGGCTTCACAGATGTCTGCCAGAGAGGTGCCGTGCAACAACGCCCAGGTGGAGGCAACACACAGAGTGGAGTAGGCTCCAATGCCATCCACTATCCAGTGGGCCAGCCTCTGCTTGGATACAGTGGAAACCTTGGGCACGTATCCAGGCTGGGGGTCTCAGGACAATGTGGAGATTAGGCTGGCCCAAACACAAGGAAAACTCTTCACTTACCGAAAAATGCTTGGTCCCCAACTCTCTTGATGGAAGTGAGCGCGTGCAGGGGCGCTGTCTTAAGAGACAGGAACTTCAGCTCAATGAATCAAGCAGCTCAAGTGGACCCCTTTGGAGTCCAGCCAGGACAACAGAAAGATTCCAGGAGGGTATTAAGGGTGTCCTAGGAGGATTCAACCCTCTGGCACCCCTCAGGAACCTAAAAATCAGGTCATGCCTTCCCATGGACCGGCCATCCACTGCATCATGATGTGCTGTGAAAGCAAGCAACAAACACTTTCAGAGTGGAGGGGGACAGCCTCCACTCCAACATTTCTTGCAGGAAGGAAAGCACAACGCTGACCAAGCATCTCCGGGGATCTTCTCGGTGAGAAGAACACCAATTCGTGAACTGACTCCACTTCAAAGCATAGGCCTGCCTCATAGAGGGAGCTCTAACCTGAGTGATAGTGTCTACCACTGGTGGTAGGTCACTTAAGTCTGCCCCGTTCTGTGTCAACATCTTGAATGGGAGCTTGTGAAGGGGGGACTGGCTCAATTGCATCCTTCACCAACAGGACAGCAATCCCCTCGTGCAAGACGGCATCTCAGACTGCCACCAAAGTCTCGAAAAATGCCATTGAACTGGGGAGGTCGAGAGCTGCCGACAGCTTACAGGCTTTGGTTGGAGATGTGGATGATTCCTCCAAGTGGCAGTGTTTTGGGGGCACAAATGCACCGCAAACCGCTCTCTCCACTGTGGGGAATGTCCATGTACCCCTTGGCTGCCCCGCCATCAGGGTAGGAGGACGGAAGAGGGAGACGAGCAGCTTCTGTCTCTAAAAGGGGCCGTCCATGTCACCTCTTCATGCACCTCCAGGAAGAAAGGAATCCGGAGAAGAACATGGTTGTGAGCCGCGCTCCACGCCGAGAAACCAATCATCCAACCTTGAGCACTCAGGGCTGAGGGGTCTATTCACCCTCCAGCCGATGCTCACGGCTGCTCGGGCAAAGCATGGCCGACAACTCTGGGTCCTATTCGGCAAACAATTGGGTGACAACACCCAAGGGGGGCAGCCCCGCCGAATCTTCATCTCAGAGGACGATAGCCCATCCCCCAATGCTGCAATCGACATCTGATCCTCTTACCCGCCCAACGAATGACACGCTGGCTGCACATGCGCTGCGGGAAGAGAGAGAGGTCCCGTGGGAGTGTGGCCCAGGAGAGAAGCTCTCACAGTCACCCCTCAGATCTCCCAGAGCATTAGCGGCGGTCCTCTGTTCGTGGCAGAGAAACCGGGACTGGTAGTGAAAGAGGGGTCTGCTGCACTCCCCTTGAGGAGAGAGAGAGAGATGCGATCGCAACGCTGCCCATGGTCCATACGCCCACAATAGATGCATGACTCATTCATAAACGCCGCTTCAGCATGAAGGAGACCCAGAAACTGAAGAAAGCGACCATACGTTTGCATCGACAGAGGACAGGAAACAACTGCATCCAGAAGGACATGGACGAAACGGCATCTTGAAAAAGAACACAAACCGTCCGTGATTTGCTCTTTTAGAGGAAAACTGGTCTTTTAGCTGAAGCGCCCAGGGGAATCGCTGATGACAGGGACACCGCTGTAAACGCACTGCAAACAACAAACCAGGAACAGCCCTCCAAACACAAAGATGAATGGCTTTTGTAGTGAATATTGAACATCACTACTCGCTCCGAAGCAAAAATCTAATGAGATGCGCACTGTCACCTTATATACCCATAGGCATGGGGATTGGCTCAGCATACAAAATCCACTAGCCAATTTTCATTGGCATTTTCTCTTAAACTCAGGGATGATTGGCCTCCCAAGTGAGGCCCCATATGTCATTCAACATGACTCGTAGTGACCGACAGATAGGGAACTTTTCTTAACCCATTAGTACTATGCTTGCAAGCTAAGCTGTCAATAACAAACTTACTTAACATACATAACATCAGTGATTATGGACAAGACTCATCTCATACTTTGCAGGAAGCTGTATAGATTTGCAATCTGCCACTTGTTGCTACACAGGTAGTGTTGTGAAAAAGCAATGAGACTTGCCTGCAAGAGGACTGATACAAGATACAAAATACAAGCAACAGCTAGCATAGGCAAATCAATGAAACACATATACACTCCAAAATAATTAATGATGACACACTGGGACTCAGATGAAATACCTCATAGTACATTCACCACAGCCAAATCTATTAGTGGTACACACACACACAGATCTTGACTAGATGTCCCCAACCACAGCTTTGAATCAATTTTTTTAAATAGCTCTGCTGTCTCTGTCCCTCATTTTTGGTTAAAGGCTCTATGGTTATCTGAAGATTTATTTTAAAGTGATAGCTCACCCTGAAATGAAAGTTCTGACATAATTTACTCAACTTCATGTAACATTCAAACTCAGATGACTTTCTTTCTTCTGTGGAACACAAACGGAAATGTTAAGCAGAATGTTGGGGGCTTTTTTTTTCTTTTTCTTTTCTTTTTTTTTAAATATTAAATATTTGCCATTCTGAGTAATATCTCCTTTTTGTGTACCACTAAATAAATAAGGTAATAAAGGTTTGGACAACATGAGGGACGATAAAGATTTTTTTCTTTGGTACAATCATTTATTTTTTATTATTATTATTATTTACGTTTTTTTGTTGTTGTTGCTTGAATCAAGATAATGTAGAAGTAGGGCCTTTAATTTTGTAATAATACCCAATGGACCTTTATCACAGCGGAATTGATTACCGGAAGTACCCCGTCGAAGCAGTGTATCGATTCTTCCGGTTATGTTTGTTTTAGTATGCTGTAATCACCTAGTTGAATAAAAGCCTGTAAAAATGAGCATCTGCAGGATGATTTCAAAATCCGGACATTTTCAGAGACAGTCGAAGAGATATTCTGATGATTACTGTGCACAGAATTGTCCAAACTCAATGGAACTGTAGAACTCAATGGAACTGTAGTTTTAATCCAACGTAACGTTACCGATTTCACCACACTGTGTCAGTGCCCATTTAAATAGTGACTGAGATGCTGCATTGTGTGCGAGACCTGATGAATAAGATCAGAATTAACATATTTATTCATTTGTATTAAATTTTAGTAATTATTCTGTCATTTTTCATTGTCACTGTATGTAATTCAACATATTTATGCCCACAAAATCAAAACTCTTAAATAACAATCAAACTAAATCTTTAAAAATCAAAAATGAATAAAATAAACTACCATAAATATTAAAAAACTATAAAACAATAAAATTTTCTTTAAGGCAACGCCCACATATTCATTCATCTATTTTTAATACTGTTCTTATGAAATTTAACCATGGTATGTGTAGTAAAACTGGGGCAATTCAAATGGAAATCAGTATGTGGAAAAAAAAAACATGGTTGCTACATATTTACTATAGTAAAACCATGGTAAATTTTTGTAAGGGTCTTTATCAGTCAAATTCATTTAAAAAATGCAAATAGGTATGAAATATAATCAGTAAGAGAGAAATGTTAATGAAAAGACGAACTTGACTGCAGCAGGTTAGTTGGGAAAAACATTTATTTATTCAGAATTCACATTTGGAACGGAAATATATTAATATAAAACATTTCAGCAGGTGATATGAGATGTAGCCCTAAAATGCATACTCTACGTGAACATGCTCCCGTATAATATTTTAGAAGGACCTTAATTCATCCCACCCCATCTCATCTGTGTTTTGTCAGGAAATCATGAAAACTGAGGCAGTGTGTTGTTGTTTTGAATGAAAGCAGCCAGGTACACTGCGGTAACACCAGCGAAAGAAAGGAAAGAGAAGATTTGGCCATTAGGTTTTGACTGCGTTGCGATGGGACCGGAAGTGGTGATACACAGTGGCTTCACTTGCTGGATATAGGAAGTGTGATAAAGGTCCATTGCCAAATTGTTTTCATTGAAGACTACCTTTTGTTAGATTTATGCATGAAGCAGAAAAAGCAATTTGCCCATTTTTAAAAAATAAAACAGTAAAAAAATTTAGTAAATTAGATTATTTTAAGCTCTTCAGATATTTTACAAAAAAAAAAAAAAAACTGTTACTGATTAAGAAAATGAGTTTTTTGAAAATAGTGCAATCAATTTCATAACTCCTTATGAAACCAGCAGTAATTTAATGCACCCTTTATTTGGTTCTTATGAATACTTGTGCCTTGTTTTTGTGAGAGCACTAGCCCACTACAACATGTCTTTCTTTCTTCTTTCTAGTGAATTAGAGATGTGTCAATTTTCCTCATTCATAATACAAAAGAACAAACGTTGGCAGGCCTAACTCGGATCAGATTTTTTTGCATGCAATTTAGCTGTCATCATCATCTCTTTTTATGAGCGTTCTGAATCTAGCCTAAGACATATGTTTTGCAGCAGGTGTTTGTGAGCCCAAATTTCTGGCTTTTTTTATTTAACAGATGCACCAAAACAGGTTTTAGGTCAGCTGTTCAGACAACTGTGGCCTAACTACTGGCCTCCTCGGTGCAAGCATGACAGTCCTCAGATCAGAGATCCAGAACACTGAATACTGAGTGTGGATCCATGGGGCTATGAAGCATGTCAGAGTGTTACAGTCTGATCTGGCTCTGCAATACAGCAAGTCGACAGCACACCATAGAACTAACTGCTTCTTCACAAACCACCACAATAGTATACTGACAGGGCAAGTTATATTCAATGAGAAGAAATGGCAGGGTAGGGGGTGGCAAGAAAAGCGAAACAGGAAGGACAGAGCACATGAATAGAGTTTAATAAATTCTTCAGGCATGTTGGTGGGACAGACAGTTTAGTTTGTTAGCACTGAAATTGAATTTTAGAAGATGGAGTAGATTAAAATATTAAATCAAGACTACATGTGTGCAATACAATTGTTCTTTGCACGTCAAATGTGTGCGTCTAGTTTCAGCAACAGCACACGTATAGTGGAACATGCGTGCCACTCAATAATACACAGAGAGAGATGTTAAAGTGGGTAAAGCAATTAAGTTTAAGTTAGATGGAAAGATTGGAGAGAGTCCCAAAGATCTGTTCCAGCTCAATCAAGCAGTCTGAAAACAAGCTTATGGGTGATGAAAGCTCTTATCAGTGCATTAGAGCCCAGTGTGTTTGTGAGTGTGTTAATGTAATAGATTTAGCTGTTTTAGCAGTTTGAGAGTCTAGCTGCCTCTCTGATATTCACCACTGTTACAGTGTTGAGAAATTGACTCTGTTGGTTCTTATAAATGTACCAGCATCTCTCAACTTGCCTGTCAGAGGAAGTACAAGTACAATATGTCAGACATACACTATACTGTTCAAAAGTCGGGAGTTTGTAGGATTAAAAAAAAAAAAGTTTTTGAAAGTCTCTTATCTAATGTAATTTCAATTAAAAATAAACATTTTTATTTGAATATATTTTAAAATGTAAATTATTCATGTGATGGCAAAGCTGAATTTTCAGCAGCTTATTACTCCAGTCTTCTGTGTCACATAATCAGTCTAATAATCTGGATCGCAAGAAAAATTCTTAATATTTTCAATGTTCAAAAATGTTGTGCTGCTTTAAATTAGCCAATATAAGATAATTTGTTCTTGGAAGAATCTGATGAGAAATGTTCAAGAAATGTGAAAATTCAAAGAAAAATATCCTTTGCATTTAATCTCATTGCTTCAAGGGGTAAAGTTAAAATAATAAAGTTAATAAAAAAATTAAAACCTTTATGTTTAGTGACCTTCATGCTGTTCCGAACCATATTATTTTCTTACTTCAATACTGTATGACAACTAGCAAATTTCAAGCCTCAAAAAAAGTCTAGATTTCTAGTGAATTTTTCTTATATTTAAACCTGACAGCCTCAATCTGTTCCTCACACAAAGCTATTTCAGAGCATTTAGAATGTACTGCACAAAGAATTTCATAGACTACTTTTATAATACGTTTGTTTCATTATATTTTAACCTGACAGCCTTAGTCACATTCTTTTTGTAATTATATCGAAAAAGAGCAGTTGTTTTGTCAAAATACACATATGTAATATGCTTTACTGTACTTGGACGTGAGCTAGAAATGGAGACAGCAGTTTTTCTGTTGTTGCCAAGCAGTCATTTTGTGAAATTGAGTCACAGTATATTTTTTATTCTCTTTCTCTTTTCTTCTTGTCAGTCTTTGCCTGTTTGCCACATATTTTATTGAAGCATTCAGCTTTTTCCCACTGAGAAATTATTCTGTTTTCTTTGACTGATCTAGACAGAAAGTGAATGGATGAATATATATGATTTGTTTCCTTGCAACACTTGAATACAGATACATTAACATGAGCCCTAATAAAATATCATGTGTAGAACTCAAACTGGCAGTATTAGATGATAAAGACAGAGAGGTTAATTAATACACCATTAAAAGATTCATAATTTGGTTTGCACTGTATTGACTGCAAATCTTTGAAGCCTTGAACTCTCTCTGTGTGTGTGCGTTTGTGGTGTGTGTGTGTGTGTGTGCGCGTTTGTGGTGTGTGTGTGTGTGTGTGTGTGTGCGTGCGTTTGTGGTGTGTGTGTGTGTGTGTGTGTGTGTGGTGTGTGTGTGTTTTGTGTGAGAGCAGGTGCTGCCCCGTCAGACATGTGGTTTATTCACACACACCATCTTCTATAAAGAGTATCCGGGAGGCCCTAAAGAACTGGACAAAAGCATACGAGGAGGAGAGCTGTTTCTGACCGTCCTTCTCAACCCTGTGAGTGTAAAACATACAGACACACACACACCGTTACTCCGTCGTCTCTGTTCATTTCATTCTATCAGCTTGTTGTATTGTTTTTCTCTCCCCAATCCCCCCCCCATCCCCCCCCCTCTCTCGGCCTCCCTGGGCTTCCATGTTAGTGTTGCTTATAGATTTGTTCTCGCAGCATGAATCACTGTTCTTATGTTGAAAATCTGCTCTGCTTGAATCAGCAGTGAAATGAAAAACAAGACCGTGTGTGTGTACAGTCGTGTATGTGCGCTGTGTGTTTCACATTAATTCAGTGCTTCGCAACTAGTGGGTTGTGACCCAAAATTTTCTATCCTAAAAGGGTCCATGGACTGCAGGAAAAAATTACAATGTATCTAACCATATAACAATACATCGTTTTTAGAAAGAAAAAAAAATAGGTAATTAAATTTTTAAAGGGAAAGAATGCTTCCCATGTATTTTTTGTGCATGTCAAAGGTCATGCATCCAATTTTGGCCCAAATCTGCTTGGTTTGTGTTTGTTTAGTTGCTGTGCTGTTCTATTACAAATCATTATTGGTAAGTGAAATAATATAGTAAGATTACTAAAACTGAAAATTCTACTAAAATAACACTGGTTGTCTGGTTGTAAAATCCTGGAGAACCATTGTGGAGCATTAATGGATACTGTAAATGGGTTGACGAATAGATAAAGTACTGTATGTATTGTGAACTTCTTGCACTAGACATCCTGTGCAGTCTTTAGTGTATACGGTATGAAAAAAGTTTAACAGAGATTTTTAAGAGTCAGTGTATTTGTTTGTGTGAAGAAAGCATCAGAGTGAATCTTCTCCTTTGGCTAAAGGCCATTAGTAAGGGTTGACTCATTCCCATGGTGCAGCACTGACCTGAAAAACAAGCTGAATGTAATCAGAGATTGTGAGTGTTCTCATGTTCGCCACAGATCCTGATCATCTGCTTATACCAGCAATAATAAACAACCCACAGAGAGAGCGGGTGAAATGAACATAAGGAGATATGGAGGTGCGAAGATGTAGTATATTGTAGTCAGTGTGTGTGGAATGAGATTGTTCACTTCACACTTACCTTGCCAAAGCCAACAGTGTGTGATAGTGTGTTAATAGTGTGTTAAGTGTTTGTGGTTGTCTGAATAAAAGAGGAATCGATGATATACATATTGAGAATATTTTTCCTTTTTCATAGTGTGGAACAGTATACTGCATTTAATTGTATTTTTTATTTATATTTTCTATTAATTATATTTATATATTAGATTATTATATATTTAATTTAATTATTGTTTAACTTAACTTATACTTTTAGTTTTACCAATGATATGATATATGTGGGAGTGTGATATTGGTTTTATACTTGGGGTTCCTATAAAATGTATACTTTTAGTTTTTAACCAATGATATGATATATCAAAATATTTAACTTTTAATCGTTACATTAAAATAACTATTTATTATTAGTTATTATTAGTATTAATTCATGATTATTCATGTAGTGTTATTGTGGGTGTGGCTTTAGAGTCTGGACTCCTCCCCTAGTGAATTAAACATGAGTCTTCCATGTGTCTAAGCAACAGTTATCCAATGTTTCTAATTCAATCAGAACATCACACCGAATGAAGATAAAGCAGACAATTAGAATTCCTTTGTGGATTTAATTTGAAATAACTTTCTACAATAGGCACCCAAACCAAACTATTATTGAGCTTAAAAGTGCTGTGAGAGCTCTGTAGAAGCACATTACTAGTAACATGATCACACATCTGTCTTTCTACATTAAACTCAAACCCATCACATACATACATTAATCTGACTGTAGGCTCTCTGATTTATTCATCACAACCACATTCTTCTGTGTTAAAATGAATCACTGTTAAAATGAAGACAGAGCACTACTTATTAATGACATATATCACTCTTCTCTTCTCTTCTCTTCTCTTCTCTTCTCTTCTCTTCTCTTCTCTTCTCTTCTCTTCTCTTCTCTTCTCTTCTCTTTCTCTGCTCTGCTCTCTGCTCTGCTCTGCTCTTCTCTTCTTATTCAGTATCAGCATTGATTAAACATTTTATGGCAGTGATAAAAATGTTATTACATTGAAAAAACATTGGTACAGCATTGATTGAAAAAGGAAAAAATTCCACCATGCCTTGTGCTCTCTTTGTCTTTCTGTCCAGAGGGCTTTAAGGGAGACTCATTTATCTGCCCATTCATTATTGAGGTCCTCTCCCTGAAACGAGGTGTGTGTGTGTGTGTGTGGTTATGTGTTTGAGAGCATGAGGTTAACAGAGCATAAGATCAGTTACAAAGGGGAGAACACTGTGTTTTTGACACTCCATTTTACCCTCATTTATGCCCTTCCCAGAAAACAGGACAGTATGCATGGGGCGTTTATTACAGGAATATTTTACACAAAAATTAACATTCTGCCATTACTACTAACCCCAATGAGAAAAGAACAGACCTAAATATATTTAATTATATACTCTTATTTCATATTATATTCCCCTTTAGCCATAGCTCTCAGATCATACAGTATATATATATATATTATACTTATATATATATATATAATATATTAATATATATATATATATATATATATTTAAAACTAAATGGACCATATGACTTTTAATTTTTACAACAGGTTTACAAACACTATCTCATTGGAAATCTAGTGAAATGTTGTAATCAACAGTTTACAATTTACAATATTTCACATTAACAGCAAGTAAAAAGGGGTAAGCTTTCAACTGTATAACAGCCCATGCATTTTAGACGCTAATATATGCTCGTGCCCCGTCCATGCAATGAACGCACATTATTGAATTATGTTTTTTTTTTTTTGTTTTTTTTTAGAACATTAAAAACTGCTCTCCTCATAACTCGCAAACTCGCCGTGATAGCGCGCAGTATTCAATTCCTCATAACTCGCAAACTCGCCGTGATAGCGCGCAAATATTTATGCCTGTTTTCACTTGTTGTGTCAATTCAGCAACCCCTTACATTCAGCTAATAAAAAAAATATATGCTGAAATTTTCTGGACTTATTTTGTATGATTGTTTGGACAGTCTCAAGCTATATCTAAAACTTCTCAAAATACAGTCACCTTCAATTAGTTTTTAATCTTTGCACAAAAAAAATGAACGTAATCTTTATCTAATTCAAGCTGATTGGGTGGGCAAGACAGTCATTTGGGTGGGCTCAGGACCACCCTGCCCAGGTCTGCATTTTCTAATTCGATTTGGGTGGGCAATAAGTCCCATTTTGGTTGCTCAGGCCACCCCTGCCGCATGTAGGCTGGAACACACACAGTGCAACCAGTCTATAGACTTAATTAAATTGCAGCCTTTTGTATTTCATATGCACACTAATCCATATCACAATTTTGATTTTAGTTTGATTGACATGCTTTGCCAAAACTATGATGCAAAATGCAATGTTATGTTATTATGAGAAGTGTAAATATAATTTGGGTTCATCATGAAACTGTAGCAGGACCGATTAGACTGTGGCAGATCATTAGGTAAATTAATTGGAAATTATTCATAAGATATATTCTATTTTCCCAGGAAAAATACCAGAGTTTTGAACAAAATATGGGTGATTAATTCTTTTTATTTTTTTAGCTGATCCTTTAAGAGCAACACAACAAGTTCAGCTGAGATCATTATGTATGTTGATGTCAACTTTCAATTATCCTGATAATGGATGGTCATAGAACAGCAGCACTGAGAGAGCGACTATAAGCGGAACTAAGCAGTTTGCACAGTAAATGGAAGGGTGTCAAATCAGAGAAAAAGAGAGAAGGAATATGTGTTTGTTTGTGTCTAAGCAAGAGAGAGAAAGCATAAAGGACAGAAAGAGAGGAATGACGCTTGAGGACAAAATTTTCCAGCTGGGACTCTCCTGTTAAATGAGCTGATGGTATGTGTGGTGTGTGATTCTGAGTGTTAAGTTATGCTATCTTAGGGAAAGTTAGAGAATGATACAAACAACAAAGTGGTTGTTCAGCACCACTATTTTTTTAATCTATATTAAACTGTGTCAATACCACTTAGCTGTGAATGAAATAGCTGTAGAATAGCATCAGAATATACAAACATGAAAATTCTACCTGCATTGCGAATTGTCCAACTTTATGCCATGAAATGCAAAATCACAATTTTTAAAGAAACTATACTAGACTGCGAAGCTATTAATCATTAAAAAAATGATGGCAAATCATGATAAGAGTCCAAGGCCCCGGTTTCCCGATAACGCTCACTCTTAGCGCGGTAAGAAGACTCGAAAGATACATCTTACCAAAGTTGTTTATGTTCCTAAGTGTGTTCCCCGAAGTGTCCCTTAGGAAGCTTCTTAACACGCTGCCTCTTACGTCCGACGTTACAAAGGGCTGTCCCAAGTGAAGGTGCTGAATAAGTTGGCATCGATTGCTCAGGAATCGATTTTCAACTTCACGCGAAGGTGCATTACGGCGTTAAGAAAGACAACACGTTCTATGCAAATGAAACATTCCTCAAATTATTCCAGTAACATTTATTTTAACAAAGTTATCCGTAAAATATAGACTATTAATTAAATTATCAATCGTCAGTAATATGTTCACACGATATGTTGTGACGGGTAGACGAACCGGGTATCCTCGCTAATCATCCACCCTCCTTATCCCTGTTGTGCCACTTGTGCCGCTTCTTGACATGGGTTTAACGACTTCTTAAAAAATATATGTAATACACTTTTATATTGATGGTAAGGTCCTTTACAATCAGAATTCCCCTGCCATGGCGCAGAAGGGCGTTGGTGACAATGTGGACGCACCTCCACACCGAGGTCTTGCTTAGGCCGTAGCCCTCTCCCATGACCTCGATGAAGCTCCCTGTAGCAAAAAAACCTTAGCGCTGCAAGCAGCTGGACTTCAGGGTTCAAAGCAAAATTCCTCCGCGTTAGCCTGGCAAGCGCAGGTCTGAGAAGGTCCAGTGAGTTGTCTGTGTAGTGTAGTGGGAGGCGATGTTTTTTTAATACGTCAGGCAAAAATGTCAAAAGGGGCTTAAGTTTTGCCGAATAAAAAAAATTGACATTGGACCTAAACAGCTCCGCTGCCGGCGCCGTCTTTGATTCAATACAAGGATAGTTGGATCGCTGCCATAGTTGGTCGCTTACTGGACACCACCATGCTTACCCATTTATAGATCTTAGCCATTTAGAGCCAAATGGTTTGCCAGATTTAATTATCAAAAGTGACTGCCAATTTAAACGCTTTAAATGACATTACGAAATAGCCTAGGCTAATTACCACCATATTAGTTTCTGATACCAAATAAAGTCAACTTCATAACTAGGACCTGCCTGAATCCATTGCGAACATTTTTTATTATTAGTCTTAAAATGTCCATAACATAAAATCATTTGTTTGAGCCACAACATTGTCAACATACCATAGTTGGACTTGTACTGCGCTGCCCTGATTTCTAAAGACTGCTGCAAAGTGGCGGCGACTAGCGTCTTGAGCTCAAACAAAGCTAAGAGAAAGCTTACGAATGGTCCAGACCAACCTTACGAAAGTGTGACTTACAGAAGATATACTTAGCGTACGAACGTGTCGGGAATCAAAATTAAGAGAGAGGTTAAGGAATAGGTTAAGAACTACTTAGCGGATAAGAACGTTTTGGGGAACCGGGCCCAAGTCTTGTGAACCCATGAAGTGTATGTGTATGTTTTTTAAATGAAACTGGTTGATCTACTTCACAAAGTCTGCAATCATTGGTATCATGAATCAGACTGACTTCTGGAAAATTCTCCAGTTCAGCTCACTGACTTCGATCTTGTTGCAGCAGCAGTTAACAGTTTTGGGTGAACTGTTCCTTTAATATAATATGCTGGCAGAGGAAGTGTGTGTGTGTGTGTGTGTGTGTGTGTGTGTGTGTGTGTGTGTGTGTGTGTGTGTGTGGTGTGGTGTGGGTGTGTGTGTGTGTGTGTGTGTAAATGCCATGGTCAGGCCAAGTTCATTATAAGTACATGTGATAATCTTGTAGCAACAATCTGAACAATGTAGGTCAAGATTACTACTACCAAGAACAGAAAATCAAGTTACTGACAAAACTGCAGTATGATACAACAGAATAGAATAGAATAGAATAGAATAGAATAGAATAGAATAGAATAGAATAGATATTTATACTGACAAAACTGCAGTATGATACAACATTTAAAACTGGTTAATTAATTATCAAGATGGAAAAAAAAAAAAAAAAAAAAAAAAGCAACTTATAGTATAAGAATTGTAGTTTTTCTAGTCAAATTGATTGTTGCCTATAGACGAATGGAGAAAAGTATGACTTTTCCTGCTCTTAGCTGTGTCTGGGTTTTGTGTTTGTTTGTTAGTTTGATTGTCCAAGGGCACAAGCTGTATGTTACAACTTAGCCTGGTTACTGAGTATTGTGTGTTCCATGATTAAAACTTACATTTATTGCATGCAATTTTTTTAACCAGCTGTTGGTGGATCAAAATTTGCCTCAGACAGATAAAATCGTGGCCAGAATGTTAGAGCATTTGAATCTGGCTTTAAACTGAAAAAGTCGTAATCCCAAATATAAAAGTAATTATCGCAGAAGTAACGGTTTATGAAATAAAATTATCAATATAATAATTATATAGTTACAATTATAAACTATATATAATATAATAATATAATATTAATAATATGTGATAGTAATTTAAATTAATAAATACATTAAATAAAATTAGTAAAATACTGTTTATTTTATTAGTTTTTTTTTTTTTTTTTTTTTTTTTGTTTTTTTTACTTATTGCCACTTACTAATTTGAGATGTGGTTGTTTAATATTTGTTTATATGCATAAATAAATATACTATTTTTTTGTACATTTTTATATGCTTATTTTTTTTTACTTATTGCCACTTACTAATTTTAGATTAAGTTGTTTTAAATGTATTAATAGTTTATTTATTGTATGTCCTGTTCTTCTGTTTAAACTCTATTGAAATGTAGTTTTGCTGCCATTTAAGTGACTTCTCATTACAGAAAGCTTAAGTCTTGCTTTAAGAACAAATGATGCAAGCAAATTGTAGTTACAGTAACTAGTAGATATTATGCCCCTTGTGTTAACTTCACATTCCAATTTAAGTAACCTTTCTGAAACACTAGACCTTTAATGCCCATAGTCACAGTGAAAGGTGAAGAAGTGGTAATTGGAGGCTTCTCTCATGTTGTGTGTGTGTGTGTGTGTGTGTGTAGTGTGTGTGTGTGTGTTGTGTGTGGTGTGTGTGTGTGTGTGTGTGTGTGTGTGCGTTCTTTTATATTGTGTGTGTGTGTCGTGTGTTGATTGCATATATCATAGTGTTTGCTGGTCGGCACGTTAAATTTTCATGTCTTTTCCAGGCTAGGTAGTGATTTATAATTCTGTCAGGTCCTGAACCTCTTCCAGAAGGAACATCTGTTTGGAACCCTTAAGATCCTTTCGCTGTGTGTTCTGTGTGTGCATGTTCAAGATAGGTAGTCCAAAATTTAGCTGTTTTTTAAAATGGTGGCTTGTGCTGCCATTCTCAAGTGTGTGTTGTACAAGCAGGATAGATGCCTTTGGACCTGAGATCCTTTTAAGGACGCTTTTTTTTCTCACTCACTCTCTTATCCTCTTTTTGCTTGCTCTCTTTCTTTACCCTGCCTGCTAGCACAAGGTTTTTTTTTAAAATGAATCATACAACCTATGGCTGTGTGTATGTGTAGGGTTTGTTGTTGGTTTCTGGTTTATGTCTATCTTACAAAGCTTATGTGTGTGTTTGTTATTGATTGATGAAAAGCACAGCATAATAATCATATCTTGATCAGTCTGTTTGTGGTACAGCAGAACTTGTGTTCAGTGAGGTCAGATTGATGTTGTACATATGGGAAAAGCCATGTGTTCACTTATGTGTGTGGAGCGAAGGCGAACATTCACCACAATCCCACCAAAATACTTTATAATGCTTGACAATCTTTTTAATATCAGGGGTCCCATTCGTTTTTTCCCGTGAGGGTTAAATTGAATTCGGCGGCTGCGTTGTGTGTTACGCTAGAGTGTGTGTGTTACACCGGCCTGGCATAAAGCATGCCAGTGTGACAGAAGCTGCTAAACTTGTCTCATTATCCCATAAATATTCCCCACCCTGCTCACGGTCACCTAGCATCCCATCCATCAATCAGAGCCTGCTGCCATTGCCGTGCCTCCAACGACATCCACAGCAGCCTTCTGAGGGAGCGGCACTTAGCCCTGAGACAGAGTCCATTCTACAAGCTCCAACCAGATCCTGGCTGATTATAAAAAACACTTTTCGTCTAGAGGAGACAGTGGTGCTCTAATTAAGGATCATTGTCTTCTTTGACCTTCAATTACTTAACAGTTAAAATAATATAGCAGTTCTTATGTCTAGATAGATTTTAAGAGTTATATGGAAAATGGATGGATGCCAATGGTAAAGTTCTGCTAAAACGTGTGGATGCTTAGTTGGCTGTACAGGTTGTGCAGCTTCTGATGTGACTTCTGCTGCCTTTGCTGGTTCATGGTATTTTTTGTTAACAACCATTATTAATATTGCTTTTCTGCTTGTAATAAAAATACAGAACCATTTTTTCATTTCTATTTTCCTTTTGACAAAATAAAAAGAAACATGCATCATTGCAAAGATAAAAACATAATATTTTTTATTACTATATTTTATTTATATACAGTATATAATAATATGGTAATAGTAATTGTTTACATTATTTCATTTCATATTGCACTTTACTTTTATGTAATTGTTGTGCTATCTGTTAATTATTTATTATTCTATATACTGTATTCATTACCATTAAAAGGTTGTGGGGGCTGATAAGATTTTCTCTTACGCTCACCAAGGTGCATTGCATTGTGTTTTGTTTTTTTGTTTTTGTTTTTTAATCAAAAGAGTAAAATTGTGAAATATTATTACAATTTCCAATAATTGTTTATTTCAGGTATATTTTAAAATGTCATTTATTGTCTGTGATGGCAAAGCTGAATTTTCAGCAGACATTACTTCATAGTCTCAGTGCCATGTGAAGTCCTTCAGAAATCATTCTAATATGATGATTAGGGTGCTAAATAAGCATTTATTTATGTTTTCCTTTATAAACACATATTTTATCTATTGTTTAGTGTTGAAAGCAGTTGTGCTGAAGATTTTTGTGGAAACTGTGATAAAAAAAATTCAGGATTCCATGTTGAATAGAAAGATCTTAATTGTTTCCCTTGTGATCAATGAGAAGCATAATTTCTTAAGAACCCCAGAACTTTTGAACAGGAGTGTATACATCTATTATTGTAATCTATTAATGGCATTATGCAGCATTGTTTTGACTTGGTGAAATATTGCACTATTGTTTCTTGTTTAATTCACAATGTTTGAAGATATACGCATTATCAGGTACCATTCTTTATAGGCCGATATGGGAGGAATTTAAGTGATATAAAAGTACAGATATAAAAGTTAAAAACATATAATCAATTATTAAGTCTAGCTTTAAGGTTTTATATAAGATTTTATTGTAAACGTGAAGGATGCCTAGCTTCAAGGCCGTCATTGAGGAGGGACATCTGGGAATGCTGTCCCAGACCCTGTGACGAGGGGAGGCCCCTAAGGGCCCCTATCTCATAGCACTACTCATTGCACCTGGATGAATGTGTGAAATATGGGTGATAAAAACTTTGTCCTGGGTCAGGTGAATTTTAGCGTTCAGCCCTGCCTGGCATTACCGGCTGAGTGTCTGTTTAAAACTAGTGAGCCACGGCATACCTCTCCTCTCCTCTCCTCTCCTCTCGCAATGCAACCTACTAAACCAGTCAAGCATAGAGACCCAATAAAACTTCGTCGCTCTTCTTTTTTTCCTGTGCTTTCCCTCCCTCACTCCTCTCTCATCTTTTCTCTTCTCTCCGCAGACCCTTGTTAATTGTATTGATCCTAAATCTCCACACTGACACTGTCCGCGAGTGACCTTACTTTAGTGGATTACATCAGATTTACAGCTCCACTCCACACTGAAGTGGACGCATCCCCAGCTGGGCTTACCTCACTCACATGAAAGACCGCTTCTGATCAGCCTGCTGTAATTGAATGTGCCCCAGGGCGTGCTCTGAACCACCCCAAATAAAGGGCCCAGACACAGGAAATCAGCACACCCCAGTGCAAGAGTATAGGGTTTGCTAAGCGACATTTAGCCTTTATCAAAGACTGCCACCAAACCAAATGATCAACATCACCTCAACATCTGCATATTTCATTATACAACCCTCTACATGACAGCTTTGCAATTGAATCACTATTGGCTAGTAAGTTTCTTAGTTTACCTTTTTTAAAACCACAGACATAATAGGTTTGTAAAAAATGGCCACAGTTTTTTTATATTTGAAAGAATACAAAAAAGAACACTCTTAACATCAGTCAGTTCAAGTATTGTAATATGATAATCAAGTCTTATTTAAGATAGAAATTATTAGTATTTAGAATTAAAACTTGATACCATGTATGCATATTAGTCATTTTAACTGAATTTAGCACTGGTGGTGGTGCTTTTTTGGTACATTCAGTGTTTCTGTAAAAAAATAAATTGGGGAAAAAAAAGAAATACTGATAATAATGATACAAATTCCGTACTAATAAGAACAATATGAAATGCACTAAGGAATAACAAGCTGCTGGATTTATGGATATTAATTCAGGTTGTGTGCATTTGCTGAAATCAAAACAGGGACTATAATAGTTGAGGCGCCAGCAATGCAGCTTGCCGTTTGCGCATTAGTCCCGCAAACTACAAGAAAACCGGCCGGCAGTTCTTAAAAGCTGAAAAAATCCAAAGGAACTATTGTTTACCATGTAGTGCTGTAATTCTCTCTCTCTGTCTCTCTCTCTCTCTCTCTCTCTCTCTCTCTCTCTCTCTCTCTCTGCGTGTGTGAGAGAAATCGACGGTGAGTCGTGCACCTTCACACTAGAGTTTACGATACGTCAAATACAGGCGCAATCCATTCAGATGGACTGAAAAATAGCACAGATTACTTGACGGAGAGTGAAACTCTGAAGTACTAGAGAGTGTTCGCGAGTGAAAATATATCTGTCCTAAACTTATACTTAGCCTCCCCCATAGGAAAGAAAAATCAAAAGTGAGATATCTTTAACATCTCAAATATTTCTCATAGACAGAAATGAGGTTACTTTAAGATCGAATGGAGATTTTTGCTTGGGTCTCCTGCTTCTCAAACCTGAGACAAAAAACTCTAAACATTCTCACAGTGGTCTCCTTTAAAACTTTAAAAGAGATCTCCTAACAACATCATACACTGTGCTCAGATATTTCTCCTAGTCTAAAAACTCTGGTGGTCTCGCATTTTTCTCCTCCAAAGTTTCAAACAAGATCTCAAAAGCATCACACACACTGTGCTCAGATATTTCTCCCTACCTAGAGACTCTGGATCTCTCACATTTTATCTCTTTTATAAGAGACTAAGAGATCTTAACAACATCACACACTCTGCTCGGGTATTTCTCCTTAGCTAGAGACTCTGGATCTCTCATATTTGTCTCCTTTAAAGCTTTAGAAAAGATCTCAACAACATCACAAACTGTGCTCAGATTTGACTCTTTAGCTAAATTAATCTGGGGTCTCCATATTTGTCTCCTGTAAAGCTTTAGAAGAGATCTAAGCAACTTTACAAAGTGTGCGTCAAGCCAAGGCACTAATATAAAAGGGGGGGGGGATTCAATAATTCCGAGTTAAAGGCTACATTGAGAGAGAAATTATGCAGAAAATAAGGGTAATGTTACTTTTTATAGGACAATGTTTATGTATGTAGGCACATAATTTGTTGTCGGAAATAGTAATGTACTGGATGCCTTAATCAAAACTGATCTGCAGAAAATGTAACCCTGGAGCTTTCTTTGCTGAAGGGCACAAAAATGCCTTGATATTATTAATTGACTAATTTGATTAAATTAATACATGGAAGAATTGTTTGAGCTAATATTGAAGGAGCATTCTAGACTTGGTGCACATTGTAAAATTATTGAGATCACTGTTCTGAAATTTAGAGGAGACAAATGTGAGCACTCTCGAGTTTCTAGTGTATCTGAGCAAACAGTGTGTGATGTTGTTGGAGGACCTTTTCTAGACTTTTGAGGAGACAAATGTGATGCGAGAACCAGAGAGATTCTAGACCTAAGGAGAAATATCAGACCACAGTGTGTGATGTTGTTGAGATCTCTTCTAAACCTTTAAAGGAGACAAATGTGAGAGCTCTTGAGTCTTTAGTGTAAGAGAAACATCAGAGCACAGTGTGTAAAGTTGTTGAGGTCTCTTCTAAAGCTTTGAAGAAGACAAATATGAGACCACCAGGGTCTTTAGACTAGGTGAAATATCTGGCATATCGTGTGATGCGGTTGAGATATCTAACTTGAAAACTTTGAGAAGACAAATGTGAGACCACCAGAGTCTTTAGCTAAGGAGAAATATCTGAGCACAGTGTGATGTTGTTGATTTCTCTTCTAAAGCTGAAAGGAGACAAATGTGAGCAGATCCAGACTCTCTAGCTAAGGAGAAATTTTGAAACGGTAAAGAGATCTCTTTTTTTGTTTTAATTTTCTTCCCTCTGGTTAGCTTCAATGTCATTTATCCACATTTCAATCAAAGACCAATAGATGAATTGTCATATTTGAAGTTGTTTTATGTAGACAGTGTTTTTATTGCACAGTGATTTAACAGCAGCAAAAATGGGCTGTACAAGACAAAATGTTAATACTAAAAGAAAAAAAAAATACTGGTACACTAGTGTTACATTTGTTAAAAAAAAAGGTATTGCTCTTATTACTAAACATCTTTACATCTAAGTCCTTTCTAGTGTGTTTTAAAAATGAAAAGGTGTGAAGTGTATACAATGCTGGACATTGAAGATAAAATGTAACACCATGTTAAAGTCTAGTAACATCCCTGATATGAATCTGAAATGTAAAATTGATGCCCGCATGTAAACAATGACGTTCATCCTCCGATTTGCTACGCACGCTATTTAGTAAACAGTTATTGGTTTCTCCTAAAATAAAACTGAAGACATCTTAAGACAAAGCTGATATCTCAATTAGACAATATAAGAGAATCACACTTAGTATCCTGAGCGTAGAGTAACAGTCTGTCAGAGCCATAGCCTTGTGGGCGGGAGCAGCATCTACATGATGCACAACTGTGCCTCAAACAACAAGCGCGTTTCGAATTCCCAGCTAAAGGTACTTCCTAAGTCCAATGTTTTTCCTGTCTCTACTCCGACTTGTCCTGCCATTAAAGGTGAAAACCCCCATATGCATAAAAAAAGCAACAGCAACATTCCTTGAGCAGTAAAATGTTTTTTATATAATGGGGTCTTTGCAAAGAGATTACAGCAAGAACAATAAAGTAGATCTCATACTCATGTTTTCCTCTCCATTGTCATCTTGGATTCCTTTCTTTCAGAACCTTCTCATGTCTCAGTTGTGTCTATTTTTATTTATCCTAAGAATTTTTAGGAGAAACATCTGAGACACTGTTGAGACTAAAATGAGAAATACATGAGAATCACAACTAAGTATCCTGAGCTTAGAAAGGAGCAACCACTATGATCAATAAAATCTACATTGTTTCCTATAATGTGAGTCTTGATAGAGATTGCAGCATGACAATAAAGATCATCTATTCTGTTTTCCTTCTCCAACCATTCTACTGTTTTCGACATCTTTGATTTCTGGCTCAAATATACCCCTTCTCATGTCGCAGGGCTCATTTGTGTCTACTTCAATTTCTCCTAAGGATTTTTAGGAGAAACCATCTGAAATGCTGTTGATACTAAAAGAAGAAGATATATGAGAATCTCATCCTAAGTCTCCTGAGCTTAGAAAAAGCAACCACTGAGCAATAATTTTTTTCCTATGCCAACTCACACACTGGCGAGTAAAAATCTGAGATGTATTAGCCATTTGGCTAATATATGACATCATTTAGTCACCAGAAATGAAAAGTTAGTCGTAATAAAAGTACATATGCAAAGTGATTACCTCGCATGTTAGAGGATTGTTATATATTAGCCGGAAATGTTATAATAGCAGAGGCACTGCTGTTTACTGATGATGAAATGAATGAAAACTCAATTTCTCTTGTTTCTTCCTCTCTGTAGATCAGTATATTATGACTCATCTTTCCAACTAATGGGAACGACCGCTTTGGGCTGGTATACGTTCACTAAGCCTGGCTAACTTCCCGAAATGCTGGACCAACCTGAGGCTACACACACACTCCCTCCCCTGCAGCTCGCAAACAAGTACTTCACACTCTTCCCCAGACCAGAGACCTCCGCTATGGCAGCGTCAGTCATATGAACCATATCCTCAAAACTATTTTCATTAACATTTAAATCGATATGAAATAAATCATCATGGTGAGCAATACGTCACTTCTTTTTCAAAACAGTTTCCCAACCTATTTTTTATTTTATTTTATTTCTATAGGATACCATTCAATAATTTGAGGCTTATTTTTATGATTGCTTTTTAAGAAATACAGCCGCTTTACCTTACATAAATTGTCCTCAAGAAAATTATATCACAGGGTAAAAATAGCAATTTTTGTGCAAACTGACATAAAAAGCCCACTCTCTGTGACCGTGTAGGCCTTTGTAACTGTTGTAACCTCAAGCACTCCATGTGTCGCAAGTGAATGTTGACCCCTGAAAAGCCACCAGAAAATGAAAAGATATCGCACTTTACAACTTCTCACAGGGACAACCTCTAAAATTTATGGGGGTTTTGCACAATTTTTAGCTTTATTTTTTGTTTGGTTGCTCCAACTATAGTTTAATCACTGAAAAGATGCAGCATATAGGATCGTTAAAGCGTTTGGCTAGTACAGTTTTACATAATAGTTTGTACTGACCTTAAAAAATTTTTAGGTGATTTGTTACATGTGTAAATTAGAATGACACATCTGCGGTAAAAATTACTTTAAAAAAACAGATACTGTAACGGCCCTGAAAACAAATACCATCTAAATAGGGCTTGGACTACTAGAGATATTCTATTAAAATCGTCTGTCCGTATGGAAAATTACTGAAATCCTGAGATCTCATATACTGTAGCGTCACAAGTTGCAGACCTTTGTCTCGTCCACTGTCTCGTGCTTCTGTTAACAGATCCCTGTATTTATTTGAATAGAACTTTTACACCTGATCTCATTTATGATATTGTTCTTCAGAACCCATGCGATGATAAACGGCATAAGGACAATCTGGTCCAAAGAGAGACCTGGGACAGGCTGCCCAAGTTTAATGGTGGGTCGGGCCTCAGAAAACAGGTAATTCTGTTTCTTTATTTTCGTTACGAGAGCATGTTTCTTCCCGTCTTTTCCCTTTTGTAGGCGCTTCAAAAGCCGCGTGTGTGTGCGTGTCGTGCGTATCTCCTCGCTTCACTGTTCCCCTTGATCCTGCTTCATATCTACCTTGTGCCGCTGGAAATGATGAAAGTGCAACCCACGCGCGTAGGTTCAGCTGTAGAGGAGAACAATACAGACACATTCCCCAGAGGGCTGGGGAGGTAGAAACAAGGGGAAAAGACAGAACAGCGCTGTTTTGGGCTGTAAGATTTGTGATTGGTGTCAAGACACTGTCTTGTTTAAACACTTCTCCTCGCTGCACTCATCTTCTTTCCTGCTGTATCACAAAAACTTGCAACACACACAGAAAAAAAACTCCATAAGGTAAATGGTGTATTTGATCCCATGTCGCTCTTAGTTTCTCGCGATCTGGTGGGCTGGAAGTCTCAGGCCTAAAATGTTTCTCTTCAGCGCGATCAGCTGCACATATTATTTCATCTTAGCAGGGGAAGGGCTCGTTTGATTAACTTAACTCCTCCTTCTTTCCTTTCTACTCCTGCCCTCCTCCTTTCTCTCTTTCACCTCTTCTCTCTCTCTCTCTCTCTCTCATCCTGCTCTCGCTCCTCTCTCATCAGGCACGACAGCACTCTACCTCCTTTCCTGATCATGCATCCCTTTATCTCCAGCAACTTTCCCAGTGTGAAAACAATATCGAGGGGAGTTTTTCAGTTTTTTCAACACGCAACAACTACCACAAAGGCATCGACTGGTGGAAGTGTGAAGTAGTGTTCCTGTGCACCAGGACACATGTGTTGCCGTGGGTTGTCACTTGTTACCAATGTTTTTTGGGAGGAAATATTGGTTTTATGACAATCACGTAAGTGGTTAAGGGCGTAGCTCATTAATATTAAGTAGGTCAAAGCACAAATACTTAACCTGATCTTCCACTGTTTTGGTAATACTCCATGTAATGTTTTGATCTGGAAGACAGATCTGGAGTATTGTTTCTTTTCAAAGTCAAACGTTTAATATAAAACAATATTATTAGCTACAAATTGAAATGTTTAAAAATCATTTCTCAATATCTCTTTCTGTTTGAATTGCTATTCTTAAGTTCTGATAGACACAGTCATTTTGTAGGAGCAGTTATTCTCAGATTTAAGTGTTTAAATATGTTTGTAGCATATTTTTTGTCGGGAAAATTTAATTTCTTCATCTGCTACTGTCAATTTTAGGGTTTTATAGGTCAGTTGATAAAATATTATTATATTATAAATTGTTTGTCTAGTCTTAATGTCTTGTGGCAACCAATTAATTACAAGATGTTTATTAATTATTAATATTTAGAATTTTTAATAAACCAAATTAACAAAATTTTTTAAATAATAAAAGTGTGGACACTAACATGTTACAGAGCCACACAAATGGCATGCCATGAATTACAAATTCACTTCCAGGACTTATTAATTCATGGCACACATTTAATTATATTTTGTTCCTTTCATTTTAGGTGAAATGTGCCGCCACAACTTTACTAATTTGTTCCCTTGAGGAACAAATTAGTACAACCATGGCCATGATTTATGTAAAACTATGGAATAATTAATAAGTTGTAGGAACAAATTCTTAATTTGTGGACACAATATGTTGTGCAGGGCTCCATACAAAAGGTTAGTAAACGGGATATTTTTACACTTGTTTTAAAGATTTGCCTTTTTTTATCTGGATAGATCTTATTTGTCATGACCTAGAATATTCCTGCCGCAAGCACTTTTCATAAAGGGGTCGCAGGACAGATCTTCTGTAGCAAAATTTCCCACTGTAAATGACACGTATATGCTGTGTTTGAATTTGTCTTTTGTGGTAGTTTTCTCTAACTTCATACACCTCGCGCGTTCAAAGGTACATGGAAGTTCTTCCTGGTACCCTCTAATGACCCCCCCCCCCCCCCCCCCTCAGCACAGATTTCCTGTTTTTGAGAAAGAGCGCAATTTACTTTTCCTTCTGAGGAGAAGCCAAACGAGCTGCTGCTCTATATGCCTAAAGCCAAAATCCTTACTCTGCTGATTACAACCCTTCAGACAGGGCATACAGCTGGTACCAGGTATGACACTGACCAATCACAAAGCAAAGACTAGTAGAATTGACCAATCAGAGTTGTGGATCGGATTGCTGAAAGAGACCTCGCTGTGACAAAAAAAAAAAAAAAAAGTTAATGCCTTTGACCATGTTGACATGCACAAGAGTTTTCCATTATTAATTAGGATTAAATTCATATTTTGATATATGTACACTACTCTTCAATATTATTATTTTTTTTAAAGAAAAAAAGTATCTAAGCTATACTAGGAAAAAATATATACTTGCAAATTTTAATTGAGCACCAATCAGCTTGCTAGTATATGAATAAAAGATTAAAATAGAAAATAGCTATTTGGAGTGGAGTAGTCTTTTTATATCATACATATCCAGACAAAGATAATTTCTGATTGCTTTGCAACGCTACTCCAGTGGCAGCTGTGAAAAGTCAAGCTATCAAACCAATACATCAGAATACAGTCAAACTTTAATGTAATAGGTACATGAGAATGAGAATGAATATGCTGTGCAGAATTACTCAAATGCAGCTTGTAATAAATGCCAAAAAAATAAACAGGAGGCATTTAGTTATTATTATTTAAGGAACAAAAAACAACACTCCATGTCTTATATTCATATTGTTATATTTGTGTTATTATATAAATATATTATTTCCATAATTATATTCAAAAACTATGAAGCTAAATCAGAAAGTAGTGTGCATGTGTTACTTTAGGAGACTTTTACTTTAGGAGAGCTGGCTAGTTTGAATTTTAAATAAAAAGGCATATAAATTCATCCATAGAGCCAAAAAAAAAAAACATTTTAGCATCTGAAGGGAGCTCAAAAAATATATGTACAGATACACACATTACTCTTTCTGACCTATAGATGGCACTGTGTTTGATATTTTCTTACACCTTTATTACACATTTCACTGATTTAGTGCAAAAGTAATATATACACAGCTTAAATACATGAAATCATGTATTTTGTGTATGCGTGTCGGGTGTGCTTGGTGGATTTCCGTAGGAAGGAAGCAAGCGGTGCACATGTTCATGTGTGATTACTGTGGAGAGACTGAATATGTGCAAGTGTGAGTGAGAAACATCACTGGTTGTGTAAAACGCAAGTTTGTGTGAGCAGCAGAAATCTCATCAACAACATGCACAGGAGGGCCCCGCATGAAGCTGCTACCGCTCACCACAAGAACCTGAAAAGAGAAGATTTTTGATCTCATCTAATGGATTTAAAAGAATATTCCAGATTAAATACAATTGAAGCCCTGTACATTATCTTGCTTATTACATGACTACTTAACAAATAATACATGTGGAGTTGAGATTGTTTTATAATCATTTTGAATAATATTGAAATCACTGTGCAGTTGGTTTTGGTTTGTAAAAAGGTTTTAATTTCACTGGCAGCATCAGAGGGCTCATGAGGACCTAGCAGCATTGCAGTTTAGTTTCTACGAAGTAATTTCAGCAGACCAGGCTTGCTCCACCTGAGCTGCGCTCTCTCCAGAACCGCTGTCTCGTACCTGGGACTCTATGCCACACACCTGGAGAGATGGCTCACCATAAAAGATACTACCCTCCAAACCAGGTAACCATCTGGACCAACTCTTCGCTGATTTTCAGTATTTTTACCGCACATTTTTTGAATTGTGTACTTCTGTCTGTCTTTTCCCTGCAGCTGATAATTATTGATGGACAGCAGCTGAGGAATGAACCCAGCTAAAGTGATGGCACGAGCTTCAGAAATTTCTGGGGTGTCACTCCCTATTACAAACTACTCCCAGGCACTCACGTAAGGGTCACACACACATAAACATTTTATATTAAGTGGGGACCTCCCAAATTTGCATAATTGCAGTTATTCTATAATATCCCAAAACATGAATTTCTTTTGCTGTTTTTCATAAGTTTAATAAGTACACTACCATTCAAAAGTTTGGGTTGTTGTTGTTAAAATGTTATGTTTTCTTGTGCCCACCATGACTGTGTTTATTTCATCAAGAATACACAAAAACGGTCATAAATAGTGAAATATTATTACAATATCAAATAATTTTCTATTTTCATTTATTTAAACATTTATTTTATTATTTTTCAGCTAACCATGTACTGCAGTCTTCAGTGTCACAGAAATCATTACTTATATTATTATTATTATTATTATTATTATTATTATTATATTATTATTATTATTATAAAAAGTCCTCCTCTGGTTTTTGGCATTAACATTTTAAGTGAATTAATGTTGTTTCACTAATTGGTGACATTTTGCTGGTGACTTTGTTGAAAATTAATGAACAGTTATAATAATCAAATTCAATAAGTGTTAAGCACAAAACCTATTTGATTAAATTGCATGCATTAACTTTGACAGCTCTACAAATAATAAGTTTCTCCAATGCAGCTGTGTGATGTACAGTCAAACCTAAATTTATTCAGACACCTTCAACATTTCTCACATTATAATCACAGTTTATTCACTATAGTTTAGAAAATGGTAATAAAATATGACAAGAACTCAGAATTAAACTGTGTCAGAACAAATTTAAATTGACAACGTCAGATAACTCTTATAGAAAGGTATGTAAGGGATTACAATCAACCAAAAATTATTCAGTCTGTTAACTTTAAGTACACAATTAGATCAAAACCAGTTTAGGGTGCAACCGATTTTCCAAGCAGTGCTTAATTTTGTTCAGTCTGTGATGTCAAAAATTTGCATTAGCAATTAAAGAAAAACACTTAAGCAAAACATGGTCAGGTCAAAGTGTCTGAATAATTTTTGATCCCAAGTTTCACTGGTAGTCCACTGTATGAAGAATTTGGGGGTATAATATGTCATACTTTCACTTTATGTTGCTATCCTCACTTACATTTATGAACTATAGTGTCCTGCACCCACTAGTAAAAAAAAATATATTAAATTATGTCTGGTGTCTGAATAATTTTTGCTTTGACTGTAGGTCCAGAGATGGTAGTTTTTTAGGTTTTACCATCACTGAGAAAACAACATTTGGTCCATACTTGGATACACAAACGAAACCATACACACACACAGATGGATACAGGCTCATCCAGAGATATGAAACAGGAGCGAGCCTGTCATCCATGCTGTCCCTGGTCCCATGTGTTTGAGAATCAGCTGATAAAAATGAGTTGATAGATCCATGTTCCCAGCAGTTGATGCCTGTATAATCTGTACAGATCCTAAATGAGATTAATTGTTATAATCTGGCTGTAGCCATTAACACAGCATGAGAGAGCAAGAAGATTAACTTCATCTGGCCTCTCCAATTAAAAAACAGCTCGTTAGGCATCTGACACTTTCTCTCTTTGTGTTAGATTGCTCTTAAAGTGTCATGTACATTCTTACAATTTGCATGTGTGCAAGACAACAATTTGCTGTGTGGTTCATTGCCAAACAATGCTTCACTTAGTGGGCTGAAAAACCACCTGTCAGAGGATGAGGCCATGCCTTCTACTAATTAATATTTCAGAATGAACACTCAGCATGTTCAGTCATGTTTGAACTGACTCTTGCTGTTATAACTTGCGACTCAAATCAATTTCATACAGATTGCCAAAAAGAAAACATCTGTCACAACTCATGACTTAAAACAACTTTTACCGGAGAAGTTTATCTGATACCAGAAGTTTTTTTTCTTCTTCTCCAGAACACCATGTGGCAACACGTGGAATATTCCTCACATGAAACCACAAAAATGAAGAAAATAATATATTTTTTATTAAAAATGTGAAATTCATGGCTATAAAAATAGCCGAACATACCAAAAAATAAATATATATATATATATATATATATTTTTTTAAATAATAAATGGCAAGAAATGTTTGTGGCAGGTACTTTTTCTCCTATTTTTCACCCATCTTTAGCAAGTATGACAAAATGTTGTTTTGGACCATATGTACGAATCCTATTGTACTGTAATACATTTAATATATTTCATGAAATACAATCAAGTGTAAATGACATTCGCTCATCTCAACTTTGGGACAGAAAATTATCAAAATTAAAATTAATTAGAATTTTTAATCATAAAAAATAAATATTTTCTTTAAAATAATGCACACTATGATTAATGAAAAATGAATAAATATAAGATATTTTTAGTGGGTCCTAAACAACCTAAAATTCATTGTGGCAAAAAAAGAAGAAAGAAACTGTGGTATTTTGAAATGAAGCAATGGTTGTGTCACATTTTTCATTCTACAGCCATTGATATAAGAGACCAAAACATTCAACTCAGTATTAACTGTGTCAGATGTATCTCTCTCCAGTGTCTCTCTCCCTCTCTCTCTCTCTCTCTCTCTCTCTCTCTCTCTCGCTCTCTCTCATTCTCTCTTTGTCTCTCTCTCTCTCGTTTGAACATTCTGTGAGTCTCTGCATGTGTTCTCTACCGCAGACAGCTCCATCAATCTTTGGCTTTTATTAATAACCTCCCTCTGTTTGAGTCTTTCTCAGTTCATCTCTCCACACATCTCTTCTGTTTCTCTCTCTCAGTCTCCCAACATGCCTGTTTCTACTTTTTCTTGTTTTCTGTCAGTTTCAGTTACTATCACTTCTTTTTGTGGCTTCACTTGCAATCAAGAAAATACAAATTTGCAGTAATTCGGTAGTAAAACCATTTCAGCCAATGGCCTGCAGTCCTCAGCTGGTGCTTGTTGATTGTATCACACAAATAATCCAAAGATGTTTGTTAAACATTCTGTCTGGCTTTGATTTATAAATAAAGAATCTACATTTACTGAGCAGATCAGCTTTGAATGCATAATTTGACAAAATTACAGATGATTAAATATTATTTTTTGATAAGACTTTATAAAACTTTTAAATGTATATAAATTATTGTACACTAACCTATTAATTTTTTTATTAGATTATCACCTATGAAATAATAATACTTTAAGGGTGCAACCAAGGCAATGTTTTTTACCTTGCTAAAAAAAACATAGAGCGTATAAGTTTCCAAGGCAATTTTAATATGACACTCATAAAGTAACAAATAAATAAATAAATCTTGGTTTTAAAATAAATCACCCTGGGGATATAAAAGTGCCCAGAGTTAGAAAAAAGGCTCTTATGTTCTTTATTCTCTCTGTATTTTCTGGGACTGAGACTAAACACAGAATATCTAAGAAAACTGTAGAGCAGGAAGAAGAAATGGGATTAAGTGAGACCAAAAAAAGAAGACGGTGAGAGAGTAAAACAAAACAAAAAAATACATTCTGTCACAAATGTGTCGTAGTTCATGTTTCAAAGTACCCCCTGCTTACTGCTTTGCCACGAAACAAACATACACACACACACACACACTTTCTATCACATTTTGCTGAGAGCTGTTGGAGATTGCCGATGTGTTTCTGAATGCTTATCAAACCAGGCCATGTCTCATCTGACAGACAGACAAGGTTACAGCAGACATCTGTCAGTCAGATCTATATGTGTGTGTGTGTGTGTGTGTGTGTGTGTGTGTGTGTGTGTGTGTGTGTGTGTGTGTGCAACGTTCTTCAGTTTTTCCGGATTTCCTCCATTGCTGAGTGTAGAAATCAAAAAGGTATTGAGAGACTTAATATAGATTGATGAACACAATATATACAGTAGGCTATATATTACAATGAATATGCAAATTGGAAAGATGTTTTTGTTTACATTGTAAATAGTTCTCTCTTTATTCACAGGTTTGATCCTCAGAAGGGCTTTTGGTGTCAGCTGTTGGAAGGGGGCAGGACTAAATGTTTGGGGAAGAGCAAGGGCCGCAAATACCCACCCATGGACTCTGAGGTACCACCTAACAACAGTAAACTCTGAGCAAAATGGAGTCTTTAATCTTTAATGATTACAGCTGCATTATAGAGGTCTGCCATCATTGAGTAATATGGGTCACAGAGAGAGAGAACTCATTCTGACCTCTGACTGTTCAATTTTGCAACAGCTAACATGTCTGTAGCTCATGTTCTGAATAACTGATACCTACAGAACATCTCTGACTCTCACCTCTTATTTCTCTATTTCTTCTTCTAAGTTTTTTTTTTTTCACCTAAAAAAAAATCTTACATTTACTCACTCTTGTGTCATTCCAAACCTACACTCACAAAAGCTAGGAAGGTACTTTTTCAAAAGCTACACCTTTGTACCTAAAGGGTCTATACCTTACATGTACAGCTTTTGTACCTTTTTTCTGAGTGTATGAACACAAAAGAAGATATTCTGAAGAATGTTTCAACTGTTTTTGTCCACACTGTAAAAGTCAGTGTACAAAAAAACACATTACGGCCAAAAAAAAACACTGACATTTCCAAAAAACCTCTTCTTTTGTGTTCCACAGAGGAAGAAATTCATACAGGTTTGGAATGGAATGAGGATGAATAAATTATGACAGAATGTTCTTGTTTTTATGGTGACCTATCCCTTTAATAACATTGTACATATACTATTAGGGTTGTAATGGTACACAAAAATGATGGTTTAGTACGTGCTAAGTCATAGTTTGGTATGTTTTTGGTACAGCAAAAAACAACAAAATTCCTTTGTTTTTCCTGTTTTATTAAACAGTGGCTTACTAAACAGATGTCTTAAGTGATTCCATTTTTGGATGCAAAATATTTTATCAAAATGTGTTTTTTAGCCTGAATTATTGCACTCTTTTTTAACAACTTTAACAGACACAGGCCAATCTTTATGCAAAATGGAAATGCTCACGTTACTTTCTAACATATACAGTACACATAAGAATACAACCATAAGACGCAAGCCATGTGCTGAGGAAAACACCTTTAGAAAAGCATTACATATCATGCATCTGACATAAGGTCAAGAAGATTTAAACGGTATGCTTTTGAGTTAGTTTGAAGCACTTGATTTAGGCACGTCTTGTTTAGGACAACTTGGACTGTGTGCTTTTCCTGAAGCAGTTCAGTCTGTGTCCTCTTTTTTTTCCACTCGCAACATCAAAGTATATTGATATAAATGCTCTTTTCCCATCTTTCTTGAAAATAATTGATACCTTACAAAGTCTACTATATATACCGTCCAGCCCTTGCTAGCTGAACCAACAATATCCAGTCCTTTGTGAAAGTTGCTAGGGGGAAAAGGAGTTTCAAATGGAGTTAGTCAAAACATTTGTTAGGTACAAGTGCATGCCAAACCAAAAGACCTATACCGAAATTGAAAATGTGTCCCATTTCACCCCTATATTTTATACAAAAGTCTGTAGCTGTTCTGCACAGTAAAAAATGTGTTCTTTTTACTCTTTCCTTTTCTAGTCACGAGCATTTCTCTCCAGATTCTACAGGGAGCAGAACATTGAATTATCTAAGCTGCTGCACAGACTGGGTCAGCCGCTACCGGCCTGGCTCAGAGAGGAACTACAGAAGGTCAGGTAGCCCTAACCAAACCAACGCTCCCCTGGTTCAAAGATCCAGATTCAGCCCTCAATGGAAACTAGACACTTGAATGGTACTCAATGCCACCTACCTGCAAGCTTGCAGAGCAAAGGTCAGAAATTCAACTCACCAATCATTGGTGCCTCTGGAAATCCAAACCAAACAGTATTGTGTGTCCATGGCAACATGACATTGTTGCAAAAGGTCAGTTTCTTTTTTCAGTGAGGTACGGTGATGTAACTGTGACCCTTGAACTTCAGATGGAGCTAAACAAAGACTGCATAAAGACTGAAACTGAAAAATGAAAATGTCTTCAGACTTCCTCCTATATATACTTTGCCCCATCAGTCACTGTATATAAAGGTACGGCTTTAGATTTTATACGTCTTCATCGAGAGAGATTTAGAACTGCACAACCACTGTTCATAACCTCACTCTTGCAAATATATCAGTCAGTCAATCTATCAGCCAATCAAAGTGAAGATGCAGAATGTTAAGAATCATTATGAAGAAATAAAGAGCACACTCAAGTTTTCTGCATCAGCTTTAAACTGGTTAATGGAGTGATGTCATTGTGATGTCAATGTCTCAGTCCACGTCCCAGTTACTGTTGTTCTAGACACAGTGGCCTGAAGAGTGGCAATGATTTCAGTTTGTGTGTGTGTGTGTGTGTGTGTGTGTGTGTGTGTGTGTGTGTGTGTGTAAGGGTAAATACATAAGCCCTTGTGTGCGTGTGTGTGTCTAGGCATACATCTGTAGCCAGGTAGCCTTAGCCCTGCCCACTGGACTGCAACTGATTGGCTGATGAATTTGAAATGTGACTTTTATTTTTGAAAACTATTTGCCTCAATAAGGTGAGAAAGTGCTTTGAGAAATATGTAAATAACTATATATATTCAATAAACACTGGAGAGATTCATGTTTCCGTAAAACATTTCTTGCAAAGTTCTGTCTCTGTTTGATATACCTACTGTACCCTGTTGACCTAATGAATGGACAGAGTGGAAGTAGAAGTTACGAAACTCGGATATTATCTTATATTTACTTTATTAAGCACAGTATGAAGAACGGGATCACAAGCTATTAAGGTAGGTGCACGGGTTTATTTATATAAAACCTTATTGCTAGGCTGTGGTGATTATATTTTCAATTAAATACTTCTCTCTAGTGGTCACAGGCCGCAATGACATTAAAATGGGCTTATTTAAAGAAATGTACAAGTAATGAATCACCAGTGTGTTAAGATCTAGATCTGATTCTACATATTTTTCTCAGTGTCATATAAAAAGCATCCTGTATTTTATACAGGCAGATGGATCATGTGCTATCTGTACAAATGAACGTACAGGTTGTTGTGTCTCTGGGATAAAAACGAAGTAGGCTGCAAATATTTCTTCGCTAACCTTAAGTACAGTTTTTAAAAATTTCAACTTGAGTTTCACTTTTACTTAGAGAAAATTGTTTTACGGAAGTAGACGTGGCACCGGGTGCCAGTCATCAAATTCCAAAAATGAACATTTTAATCAACTACAAAACTGCCGGTATTCAGCAGCATTTAGCTGACGGGAAAGATAGAGGAGGGTAACACACCTACCACAAACTTATGTCTTAATGATTACTCTGAATAAAATAAAAAACTACTACCAACTCCTGCCTTAATGATTACTCTGAAGAAAATAAAAAACTTTGCTCATCTGCGGATAAGATTTCCTGTACGGCAAATCAAATTTTGTAGCAAAATGCCATCACTGGAAAGACATTGGAGAGATTTTATCCAGAGACCCACTACCCTCAACTATTTTTTAATGGTGAGTATGAGCTTTAATATGCCACACATTACACATTAGTATTGTAGCAGGCTGTATTGTTTTATATTAATGTGTCGCTGGTGATGAAACTGAAAAGCTTTTGTGGCTCATGTTTACAACAGTCCCGGTTCCAGAATCAATTCACTTATTACAGTTTCACTGCTGAAGCATAAAAACAAAACTTTTATTCAAATTCTGAATGGAGTGCACTCCCTTTATAACCACTTCTGCACAAATTTCCTTTATAATCAATGAAGTTGTCTACACTCAGAGCTAGGTAGGTTACTTACAAATTGTAGTCCATTAGGCTACTGATTCCAAATTACATAGTAACATAATTCATTACATTACACATTTTAGATAATATAATCAGACTTTTAGATTGCTTTTCGATAACTTTTGGCCTAACTTGTTTATCACATTGATTTAAATAAGATAATCTATTGAAAAGAGTAAGAGTAAGAAAATATATTCCATTTGTTGGAAATGAAGTGCATTAACATTACATGGGGTTTGTAGATTAATTGCAGGGGGTTTGTGAGTTTAATTAAAAGCTAAGGTAATTAAATCATTAAAAAGTCCAATTAAAATAAGTAATTGTAAAATTAATTAAAATTAACTAAGCAAAGAAAAAAAAACATTTGCATTGTGCATACACAATTTTAATTTTGATTCATCCAAATTGTTGTAGGCTACATTGAATCTTGTTTTGGTGTTCTGTTTTAATAAGGAACTTGGTCTGTTTCTGTTATGATACTGTCTTCGTTTGGTTGAATGTCTGTTTCTCAGATCCTGCTTTGTACCATTTTATTGATACGACATCACTACTTTTTTGTGAGTAGTTACAATCTCCCTTAATTATATAGTTTCATCTTATATTAGATACAGTATCATAAAGTAACCGAAGTAAGTGATCACTGATTTCTGTCATAGTCTATGATCCTAATGAAATATTTAGCTGCGAAAATGCTTGTTTAAACTGGATAGTTCCACAGTTCGTCCATAAATAAGCGATTGAATTCAACAGTATCCTCAAGATGGCGCTGTAACACTGCGCTCAATCTCAATCACTGTCACACATCTCTCCCTCTCTCTGTGAGCCATCAGGATTGATCATTTTTCACTAGATAAAGAGTCTTTGAGAAACGTCTCCCCCTCCTGCTTGTGTAACTGCAGAGTTATTCTCATGGATCAAATATTACATTTACTTTCACGTTCAGATTTACTTTAAGTAGATCATATAATGTTTTCTGCTTCAGGAAGTAGTGAATGAATACAAAAACAATCTTACATGCATTTCTGAAAATTCATTTAGGTCAAATTGTCTCCATAGAGATGAGCTCAAAGGAGAAGTGTATTTAAAATGCATTGTCAACACACATATACACACAATGGACCTGTGTAAACAAAGGGCTTTTATGAAAAGACGACACTAACATTGCACTGTCAGGTCTGTACACACTGACCACTGTGCGAACAAAACAAAGCTAGCTGTACTCAGAAAATCTAAAGCTAACCATTTTCTCAGAAACTTCCTCAAATATAAAACATACTGTTTTTCCTCTCGAATTTTCTCTAATCAAATCTTCTAATTTAAGAAACAGTACTTTATTCCAACGACAAATTTTATACCAATTGTGAAATGTTTAAAACTGAAGTTGTAAGACAACTGTATATAGCTTTTTGTGATCTTAAGTTCCTCTAAATATTATTTACCATAATGGCAGCCATTATAAATAGAGTCACATAAAACATGACTTGACATACAATTTTAGGCAATAATAAAAGCACCATGCCATGTTCAGAAATATTTAAACATATATAAAGGCAATACTAAACACAGAATTATTGACCTTGTGTGAACAAATTAACACTTTTTACAGTTTTCATAGTACAGTTAATTAACAGAAGATTACAATATGACTGAATGATGCATTAGAAAAACAAATTTACAAAAGTCTAAACTGCAACACCTTAGTTTGTGCAAAATAAGAGTTTGTGGTTGGTCAGCTTTTTTATATACACAGACCAGTTGTTGTTGTTTTAAAAAAAGGGGTGTAGTTTTTATAAAGACTACTTTCATAAAACATACTCACAGATGTGTAATATAGACATAACAGAAAATAAAACACAAGTTAATTATGCTGAAATTAAATGCATTATCACAACATTAAAACAAGGAGGTATAAACAGTTTTGCATTGCACATAACTCCCATATAAGCAAATATATGATGTGCTTTTTGTCCTGATGTTGAGATATAGAAAACCTCAGTCCAGTTATCATTACGAACATCTGTGCTATAATAAATGATGTCATGGTTCCTGTGGAGCATTATGATGTCATTTAATGTGTCGATGAGGTGATGTGGTCAGTTACTTAGCAAAGGCATGGTAACCATATCCCAGGAGTTTAGAATTACCATACATTTCTTAGCAGGAAATCCAGAATCTTCTCATTTCAGCATTAAATCTTGATGTGATTTCAAGCCACTGGAACGTTCTTCAGTATCAAAGTGGAACATTACTCTTCCCATTTTACAGGCTCAAATAGTTTCTGTCTCTTAATGGCATAAAGTACATAGTCACACAGATATCCTTTCATTATTGTTTTCGTAATTTGTAATAAAAATCAATAACTCCACACTCACCATTGTGGTCTCTTCAACCTAGAAGTGCTTTCATTATAAAAAAGAAAAAAAGAAAGAAAACCTGCAATAATTTCACCTGCCGATTTAAGACCAATCCACACATCGCTATTATAGGCCTGTGTGTGTGTGTGTGTGTGTGTGTGTGTGTGTATGTGTGTGTGTGTGTGAGAGAGAGAGAGAGAGAGAGAGAGAGAGAGAGAGAGAGAGAGTGTGTTTTCCAGTAAAAATATCTAACCATTGTTAAAACCAGATAAAGTTACTGAAGCAACTTTGTATTGTTTCAAGCATAAACCTTTTTCACTGTAACTTTTACAGCAAAGTTAAAATTTTGTGATGATCTTACTGTATTTAAAGCCAGGCTCTACATAATTCTCTCCGACCATTAAGACTTATGTGTAGTTGATTTCAGCTAGTTTTATGAAACTATAATCTATTTTAAACTGTAATCTAAAACATATTTAGCTTGAAAGCTTCTTACTCTAAAAGTGTGCTTCATTTTTCTGCCCGCACAGTCAGACTGTCTGTTATTGGTTGATTTTTCTGGGCCCTACTTGCCAATGAGCTTCTTAATCCAGGGTACGAAGGCAGAGACTTTGGTGTAGACGCCAGGTGCGTCTTGCAGTCGACACGCGTGACCCCATGATGTGACCCCATATACAACCCAACTTCCACTCGACCTCTCACACACCAGCGGACCGCCGCTATCTCCACGGCAACTGTCGACACGGTGGTCATCGTGGGAGGAGCCGGCGCACAGCATGCGACTGGTGAACTGGTCAGAATAGCGCTGCTCGCACTGACGCTTGCTCAACACGGAAATCGAAGCCTGCTGGAGAGTTTTTGAATATGCACGACCTGAGAAAAGAAAAAAATCCAACAAGTTTTTCTTGAAGTCTAAAAGAGATCACTTAACTGTTCACATATGCAGTGGAGCATGTAGTCGCTTTTCTTTCAGTGTCATTACATGCTTCATTCATCACATTTTAGAAGTCTGTTAAGAATACTGAAGTCCACTGACTAAGAGAAGACACAGGTGATTTACAACACAACGTGACTGTTAGAATATTCCTCATGTTCTCTGATGTCACATGATAATCTGTAACTGCTTAAAACTGACATCATAATTACACCCTGTGTAGTTCCTTGATGATTTCCTCATGTTCTCTGATTACAGCTCTGTATGGATGTTACTACTGTCATGTATGTCCTTTTTGATGAGACCAGACAGCTGGACAGATGTGGCCGTAGGTATCTTCTGTGTTTGTATATCCTTGTGATAAAGAAATATGTTAGCTAAAAGAAGTTTAGCCAGTAAAAATTTTTGTAAAAAATATAGGTTACACTTTATTTTAAGGTGTCCTTGTTATAGTATAATTATACATTTAAGTACTGTGTAATATTAATTAACTGTATGTACTTACTATATGGTTAAACTTATAATTATAGCAACATGCATACAATCATGCAATATTAAATGATTAAGCATACATGGACACCTTAAAATAAAGTGTTACCAAAATATATAATGTGTTACTGAATATGTAACTGATGCAAGCTGTTAATATTTCACTGGATATTTAGTTAGAAAAATGTACAAATGATATCACAGCCCCATAATCCCACAGAACACTAATAAACACTCTTTTGTGATTGTGAACATGTTAAAATGGCACTCACGCCATGTGCTCATACATAAACCAGCATTTACAAATATCCTTAAGCAAATACATAACCTTGTTTGCAAATACGGCCAACGATACAAATAATGACTAAATTTCTGAGATAGATGATGCCTAATTGTTGCAGAAAAACAGATGTTTTACAGATAAAATGAACTACTTTCAGCAAACAAAAACTATTTTGTGTATTAAGCAGTTTGCTACAAATGCTGACAAATGTTTAATTGTTTAAAATTTCCATACTTCTTGCCTAAATACAGATGTGTATTGTTCACATTCAAGTGAAGCAAGTGGTTTCCCATTCAAAACACTGAACTTTGCCCTCTAAACAGCTTATAAGAACATCTGAACATCCTGTGATCTTAAATTAATAGTTCACCCAAAAATGAAAATCCGGTGTTTTCAATCGCAATAATTTTCATTTTATGGACAACAACAGTTCAAACAATTTTCAAAATACAGTATCTTCTTGTGTGCCACAGAATATAGAAAAGCACACAAGTTTGGAACAGCATGTTTATAATTACAGAAATTTAAATGCATTTTACATTTTGGACAAACTATTCCTTTAAGTAAGTCCATATCGTCCTGGGAAAAAAAGGGCAATTTCAGCTGTTTTCAATTTTACTGAAGGTGCAATTGTAGCATACTTCAAACCTTATTTAATATGTAAAGTTAATGTATTTTAAATACACTAAATTTAAACTAAATTACATCATTACAAAATATGTTAAAAATATATACTTGCAATGTAAATTACATTATTTAAAATACATTTTATTTTACCATAAATGCTTGTCAGTACATTTGCCAGTACACTTTAACCACTAACCAGAAGCAATTAAAACATTGTATATAATTTTAAAGATGTACTTGAGTCTATCAAAAAACTCTATCAAGTTCAGCTAACTGCATTTAATATAAATTTAAATTATAATACATATACAGGTGCATCTCAATAAATTAGAATGTTGTGGAAGTGTTAATTTATTTCAGTTATTCAACTCAAATTGTGAAACTCGTGTATTAAATAAATGCAATGCACACAGACTTAAGTAGTTTAAGTCTTTGGATTGATTTGATTTTGGCTCACATCCACCAATTTGACGAAGACAATCATTGACACCCTTCACAAGGAGGGTAAGCCACAAACATTCATTGCCAAAGAAGATGGCTGTTCACAGAGTGCTGTATCCAAGCATGTTAACAGAAAGTTGAGTGGAAGGAAAAAGTGTGGAAGAAAAATATGCACAACCAACCGAGAGAACTGCAGCATTATGAGGATTGTCAAGCAAAATCGATTCAAGAATTTAAGTGAACTTCACAAGGAAAGGACTGAGGCTGGGGTCAAGGCATCAAGAGCCACACAGATATGTCAAGGAATTTGGCTACAGTTGTCATATTCCTCTTGTTTTTTATTGGTCTTATGAAGTATTCTAATTTGTTGAGATAGTGAATTGGTGGGTTTTTGTTAAATGTGAGCCAAAACAATCACAATTAAAAAAAAACAAAGACTTAAACTACTTCAGTCTGTGTGCATTGAATTTATTAAATACACGAGTTTCACAATTTGAGTTGAATTATTGAAATAAATGAACTTTTCCACAACATTCAAATTTATTGAGATGCACCTGTAATAGATTCATTTAATTGAAATTAACATGCAATTAAATGTCCAAAATAAGTTCGCAATTACTTTAAGTATATTCTTTTAAACGATATTATTTCAGCATATTAAAGTGTCCTATTTGAAAGTATGCTAGTTCTTGATATATTTACAGTAGGAAATTTGCAAAATATCTTCATGGAACATGATCTTTACTTAGTATCCTAATGATTTTTGGCATAAAAGAAAAATCAATCATTTTCACCCATACAGTCTATTGTTGGCTATTGCTACAAATATACTGTGCCACTCATGACTGGTTTTGTGGTCCAGGGTCACAAATAAGGGCACTCCCCATTGATTTGATTTCCTTTATACTTCTGCTTTTGTACAACTTTTAAAATTCAGTACTGCTGAATTTGCTTGTGCTTTTCCTTATTTGTACATCTTTCGGGAAAAAGCATCTGTTAAATAATTAAATTGAAAATGTCATCACACCAATTTACCAAAAACTTTAACTGGTATTTCCTATTTGCCTGTCTGTGCATGAGAGTGGCACAGTGAGAGAGTGATTGTTTCAGACAGGACACAGAACAAAGATTCTGATATCTTACGGTGTGTGATTATCGCTGTCAGTTCTGCTTTCACACTGTCTGATCACATCTTATGCGTGTCAGCCTGTGCTATTCAGTAGAGCCAAAAGCACCTCCATTTTACACACACAGCCTCAGTTCTTGCTCTGATTGTGCTCAAAGCACCCTTCATTTCAAGAATGACAGCTTGAGGCCGTACAGCAGTCTTTTATAATTGTTTCTGAATCAGATCTGCATTTCTTTAATTTCAAAGAAGTGTGTATGGACAGTTTGTGAATGCATGAATGAGTATGTGTGTGTTTCATGGCTTTTCCAACCTGTGTCTCCCCAGCCTGTGATGTAGCAGTTGGCAATGCCCTTTGGCACTTTCTCTCTCCGCATTGGCAGGCAGGCGGGCAGCACAAAGCGGCTCAGTGTGACGCAGTCGTCCGTGACACCCCTGTGAGCTCTATGACCAGAAACACGGACCAGTGCCAGGTCGTAGTCATTGCTGTCAGCGCGGTAGCGAGGGTGAAGGACGATCTTCTCCACGGCGTACTCTTCCTCATACTCCTCAGGAACCAGAGAGTGATAATCACCAACACGAACTTTATACAGCCCAGTGCTGTTACCGTACCTAGGAAAGAGCACATAACAGACCTGTAACTAAACCTCAGACTAGTGATTTTCAGATATATTTGGTCAGATCTCACTAATTGCCCAATAATCATGACTTGTTGTTGGTGATTAACAGAACTGTTTCTATGCATAATATGTGACCAAGGACCACAAAACTAGTCTTAAGTGTCATGAGATTTATACATCTGAAAATTTAATAAATAAGCTTTCCATTGATGTACAGTTTGTAAGGATAGGACAGTATTTGGCTGAGATAGAGCTATTTGAAAATCTAGAATCTGAGGGTGCAAAAAAAAAAAATCTGAATATTGAGAAAATTGCCTTTAAAGTTGTCCAAATGAAGTTCTTAACAATGCATATTAGTGATCAAAAGTTACGTTCTGATATATTTACGAAAGGAAATTTACAAAATATCTTCATGGAACATGATCTTTACTTAATATCCTGATTTTTGGCATAAAAGAAAAATCGATAATTTTGACCTATACAATGTATTGTTGGCTACTGCTGCAAATATACTCATGCTACTTATGACTGGTTTTGTGGTCCAGGCTTACATATATTAGTTACCATGTTAGTTAGTGGCTGATATTAGGAGTGCTTTTTTTTTGTTTGTTTTTTTTTGTTTTTGTTAAAGTTAATATACACACTAAAGAGATTGGGGCCTGCAAGATTTTTAAAAAGAAATTAATACTATTATTCAGCAAGAATATTCTTGATTTTTACATTTAGATTACCTCTGCCACCGTCTTACGATTTGAATTAAAGTATATCTTTAAAAACAAATAATACCACTATTTAAACGTCATTTTTGTGATGCCTAAATTCACTTGTAGCATTTAAAATGACTGAATTTGGGTATTAGTGTTTTATTTCTCATTTATTTAAACAAAATAGTATAGGCCATTAACATTGCTATATGGTTGTAATTAAGGCAAAAAGCAGAAAGGCTAAATGCAATTGAATCAGCACAGCAGTGTAATACATTATCAGAGGATGATTTATGACTTCTCTATGTGCCACTCACAAAGCCCCCACATGACAAATCAGGTCCCTTCCTCAGGAAGTTGATGTCAACCGATCTTATGGACCCAAAGCCAAACCATGTGCACTCACCCACACAAACACACACTTACAAAACCACACTCACGGTCAGTTGGTGAAAACAGAGATATACAGGAAGTTTTCTTTTTCCATAAACCCAACACCATGACATCACACTCACAAAGGTCTCCGCATGAAATGCAAAGTCTCCTGTGCTTGCCAGTCTTTAATATAGGTTACTATAAGGTTTCTCTACTGGTGAGACTGACATATTTCTTCAAAGAAAGTTTTCAAAGTGGGGTCCGAGGAACCCAAAGGGGTCAAAATTGAAAAATGCATTTTCAATAAGGTCAGGAGCAAAAAATAACTGCCTAACTGCCGCTAATTCTTGACTGCGTGTCTTTAGTTAATCCTTTTTTGGTGTATAAATGCTTCTTTATATACATGATATATGTACAAATATACTGTAGATGACAATATTTTATATATACTGTATACAAGACTTCAACATATAACAACAAAAACCTTAAAGCATTGGTCTCAAACTCAATTCCTGGAGGGCCACAACTCTGCACAGTTTAGCTCCAACCCTAATCAAACACACCTGATCCAGCTAATCAAAGTCTTCACGATTACTAGAAGCTTCCAAGCAGGTGTGATTTTGAGCTGGTTGGAGCTAAACTGTGCAGAGCAGTGGCCCTCCAGGAATTGAGTTTGAGACCGCTGCCTTAAAGATAAATATGAATCTTAACTGACTTAAAGGGGTAAACAGAAGAAAAAAGAGTGACTATGTGTGTGTGTGTATGTGCCCTCCTGTCTGCTTGTTAGTGATTGAAACCATTGCTGCGTAACGGAAATATGTAAGTGGTGCCAGAGAGAGAGACAGCAGTGTCCCGTTACACGGTCAGGTCTTTTCTGGAAAAAGGATCTGCCCTGTCCGGAATGACACTCTTAGTCTGGCAGTAGTCAAGCAGCAGGATCAGCACCACATTCCCAAAGTCTTGTTCTGGAAAGGGCAGTTCTGAGCCTGACACTGTATATATTAAGCTTCTAAGACTCACAATCAACATTAATCCTTACTGTAGTACTGATCTCAATGAGGTTATTAAAAGGTTATTCTTGCTGAGACATGGCCAAGTGGGCAGTGCTCCGGCATGCTGCACTTGAACCTAACTTTGAATCGGGATCATTTTCCAGTAACAACCACCACCCATTCTCACTATAGTTTGCGGTTGCCTCTCCACCATCCTACTCTATTAACCAGCAGTCTTATATAAAATCTATTTTATTTCAATAATACTAAATATCCAGGTATTAATTACTTACAGTTATGGGTTTATTTGATTAATATACAGTAAAATCTGTAACACTGTCGAATATTGTTACAATTTAAAATAGCTGTTTTATGTCTTCAAAAGTAATTTTCCTGTGATGGCAAAGCTGAATTGTCAGCACCCATTACTCCAGTCTTCAGTGTCACATGATCATCCAGAAATCATTCCAATACTCTGATTTGCTGCTCAGTAAAAAATAAAAATTATCTTTACTTCTTAATATTTTTATGGACATGTGACACATAGTTTTTCAGAATTCTAAAACTTAAAGACCAAAAAGTGGTGACCTGCAATTAAAAGCTAATAGAAAATAGAAATAGGGGAAATGAGCATTAACAAGTAAATATCTAATAAAATCTCTGATGAAGTAGTTCAGTACTCTATGGACTGGTAACTCACCACATATTTGCTCACTAGTCTAACCAAGTTCCAGAAGCTGGATCTGTTGACAGCTCTCAAGCTCTTAGGTTGTACATTATAGCAGCAGTTCTGTCATTAGGGCTGACTTTAGCATATTGCTTCCTCAATCTTTTAATTCCATGCCGGTTGTAACCCCAGAGTTTAATAAACGTTGGCCATCAACCGGGCACGCACCATAAAAATAGTTTAGTGCTAATGTGAGTGTGTTTGTACATGCTATTTTTGCACAAATGTCATGCTACCCTCCGTAAACTCGGAAGTGAGAGACTAACTTTAGTCCTCTCCAGCTAAATGATCTGAAATGATTATGCTGTTCTGCACACTATTAATTGCATTCTTGAAAAAGTGAGTATACGTGTCTGAGGAAAAAGAGGGTGGGGGCCACAAAGGTATATAGATTTATAGCTTTGTGTGTTGTGTGAAGGAGAGCATGTAACGAGAGGAAACTTTAGCAGTAGTCTGATGTCATGGATCATATTTTGAAGGCTCAGATCTTGGACTGGTTGATAAAAAAAACAGATCCAATATTACTTAGACCTCTCACGCTGCCATAGTATTTTCTACCGAGACCCTTTTTTTTAAAAATGAAACCCTGAATGGCTCAGGAAACTATCACTAATGTACATTATTCAGAGTAATGTGGAAATGGAGCACAGGTCTGAACTGAAGGCAGATCATTTACAAGACTGATCCTTGAGGGAAGTGGGAAGTGTTTGTGTGAACATGTTTTTTATTGATTTTCCTCTGGCCTACTATTATTATTCTATTAACATTTTATCCCTGTGGTGAAAACTCATCAAATGATGCATGAAGGCTATGTGGCTAATTGCATGTAGTGTAATTTTGGGACGGATGGAATGTATCATTGCCTAGCAACAAGCAGTCTAAATTTTCATTTTTAAAATATCAGCCAACCAACCCTGATCTAGATACATACTCACACACAACACAAAAGATAGTCCTTACTAATAACAAACAAACCTTAAATAAAAAACCAAAACAAAATATATATTATCTTTATTATTATTAATTTATTTTAAACTCTTATTTTGGGCATTTAGTTTTTGTGGATCTACAAATGTAACATTTCAATGAAACTCCATAGACAGTCAAATGTGGGTTATTCTTTTTCTACAAATACTGCAAGCAAATAACTTTCTTTGCCCAGAGTGCTTCAGAAGCAAAAAGATGATTGCTGAAGAAAGGCACTCCACATTTGTGTAGTTTTCAGGAAATGTTGGAATAAAGAAATATTTGGCACAGCAGTGGCCACCACACAAATTACTTGAGCTACATATTTACTAAACTGCAATAAATATTAACACATTGAAAGAAAATCAAACATTCAGCTGAACTTAGCTCCTTACTGTAATTTAGGCTTCTGTTGAAATTATTAATAGTACATATTGCATAGTTATTCTTCTCAGTTAAAGAGTTAACTAATAAATTGTTCAATAGAGAGTCATCAGAGGAAATTACATTGATTTTTTAAACCATTTTTGTTAATTACCCCTCACTTGTATATTGTATTATAGATTTTGACATTTTATTTGAAAAGAGGAAAAGGATATTATTGGTTGGAAATTAGCTTACAGGAAAACATGCGATGTTTATGCTTTAAACAATTTACCAATAGTCATCTAATTACATAATTTGCATAATTTAAATGTATTGCTTTATGGATGCTTAGACAGTTTTACTAGAAAAACAAAGCAAAGATTTAAGTGATAAGAAAAGTTTTTTTTGCAGTGTAACAGAATATGTCAGGGCAAATATGCAATAATCAGTGCTGTACAACTCTGACAATGCATTTTATTACAACCTGATCTTCTGTATTTTAAAAGAAAGATGATTTCTTATATAGATCTACTTTCATCATCTTTACTGATTAAAGAATACTTTGGTTTGCTTGCTTTGCCTTGCTCACTGGATTTGAATTATAATTTAACTATGTTTGTTTTGCAGTTGGAATGGCGAAGAGTGTTTATTTGCAAGTCACAAATAATGATTACATAATTAGACACAGGATACAGAGGAAGTGTGGGAAGAAGGTATATTGTCTAAAATGGACAATTAGAAATGTTTTGTTTGTACTTCAGACTATTTTGTGTCATCTAGCTATGTGAGTCACAGTGGAAAATTGGAAACGCAACAAAGAAGTGTGTGTGTATATATTTGTGTGTGAGCGGGTAGACTTTATTTATGCCTTGCAGATGTGCGAAAGAATGAAGATGTACCTGTCCATATTTATGTGTGAGTACCTCTTAAAGCAGTGAGCAGAGGTGAGGATCCAGCAGCTGCTGATCAAAGTGGCTCCACATACCAACCGTCCGTCTGCCTGAGATCCCCGTAAGCGCACAGCTGCCTGCCACGGCCAGCCCCCACTACACCACACACACAAACACTATAAATTTGCATTTAAACCACATTGCACATTCATTTTCTCATTGTGACCACAGAAACAATTATTCTGAAATGTGTCATTTGTTATGTCAAAGATGTTTATATACATTTTGACCCTTTCTGCTTACCGTAGTGAGTTTTCTCCTCCTATTATTCTCTTCTGACGGGTATGAGAGGGTCTTAGACCACACATGGAGCCCACTGCCTCTGCAGTGTAACACAAACACATATTTCTATAAAGCATTTATGGGTGAATCTCACGAAATCTGTTAGGAACATCTGCCTTGGTCTTATTTCACAGCAAATCAGAAATCATATTTTTTATTAGATATTTATTAGATTGATTAGTATTTAAATTATGTATATAAAGTAACAATATTATTTAGCATTACAGCATTTTTACTGTAAAATGAATATAACAAAAATTACTTTTCTATATGCAGTGCAAAACAAATATTTTAGATTTGTGAAATAAGACGTTCATCTGTATGGATGTGTGAGAGTTCAGAGACTGTTTGTGTGTACTGTATATACAGATGTGCTTGAAGGACCTAAGAATGTAGGCTGGTATTACATAAATGTTTGTATGTTTAGCTTATCTGACCTTATGGTTTAATGGAGAAAGCAGGCCGGATTAGCTTGCATAAGAGTTATTAGATTGATAAGAATAACAAAACATAAGTAAAGCCTAAGTGTCGGTGATCATGAGATGGCGAGCCAAACCACATCCTCTAGAGCAGACATAACACACACTACATTTCAGCACAAAGTAGAGCACATACTACTCAGGTGATCGTTTCCATCTTTCACTCTTCTTTAAGGTGGTTTCAAGTATTTTTGCAGGTGTGAGGATCCCTAAATCTATCCTTCAAAACCACCGTCCAAGGGCCTCATCTATAAAACACGCGTACACACGTTTGATCTTAGAGTGTGCATATGCTAAAATCCACGCCAGTGTTCAGATTTATAAAAATGATCTTTGACATGGAAAAGTGCTTTTCCAGGTTCTAAGCAGACATTCACAAGTTTTCTCATGGCAGTGTCTGAGTAATGCTTGTATTTGGAAATCTAAGCAATTCTTGCCACTTGCCGCATTCTCAAGGTAAGGATTTGGATGTTGACTGGTGCCCTTTCATATGCTCATGACATTAATTAGGGGCGTTTTCTAAGCTGAGATCTGAAACCATTTAGCTGGGCAAAGTTTCAAGACCATTTGCGATTTCACATCTGGAAGAAAGGCGTATGCATGGTTTTTGGTGTTTCTCTGAATCACACATAAGAATATTTTATAAATGATCTTAGATCAAATGTACAACGGTTTCCAAACATTTTATAAATGAGGCTCCAGGACTATTTATATTTATATATTTCAATGTTGCTGCAAAATACACATTTTCTCACCATCTTAAAGAACATCAATTACAATGAAGTCAGTGATTTATATGTAAGTCTTGTAAAGTCCAATAAGGGTCATTTAATTGCAGTTCTTTTAATGTGCCTTTAAGAAACATATAATCCTAGCATGAAAATTCTGTCACCATTTCATCCCCTATGTCTGTTCAAAACCATATGAATTTCTTTCTTGTAAAAACACAAAAGGAGTTGTTAGACAGGGTGTTGACGCTGTATGAATCCTACTTTTCTTATACTAATAAAGTAATATTATTAAAGTAATAATATCTGAATGCTGTAGCTATGAGAAGATGAAGGACCTCACCTTTGACCTCAGGAGAATCCTTCTGTAACCCATAGTTACAAATAACACCGGCATCTTCGCTATGGCGGCAGTTGTGTGTCCCAAATGGTTGTTTGATACAATCAATCAGTGAATGTTCCCCACCTGTGCACTTTACATTGTCAGTGTGAATAGGCCCCTCACCCTCTCCAAAATATGCCATTACACGAGCTTTAGCCAGCCCACTGCAAAAAAAATGACAGTTTAATACATTTTTGTACTTTTCAAAACAGGTTGTTATTGTTTACCTAAAACAAAACCTAAAATTATTCAAATGTTTCCATTATTTTTTTAATTAACTGAAATAAATCTAAAATAAGATGAAAAAACAAAAAAAAACAAAAAAAAAAAAATAAAAAAAAAAAAAAAATAAAAAAAACTAAAAATGTAATAAAAAATGAAAGCTAATAACTAATAAAATATACAAAAGCACATAACAAAATCACTAAATGAAAATAAAAATAAAAATAAAAGCTAATTAAAAATACTAATGAATATTATAATTTTTTTTATTTTTTTTATTATACCTTTATTTAACCAGGAGGTCCCATTGAGATTCAGAATCTCTTTTTACAAGAGAGACCTGGCCAAGGTAGCAGCCAAATCACAACAAATGCATACATAACAAACACTAAAGTACATTTTAACAATAAAAGAAGTACAAAATATTAAAAATAAAAATATAAAACACAATGAGACTCTTAAGAAAAACAAGAACATGTCTCCATCACAACACTCTTTATAGTAGTTTTAAATTCATTTAAGGACAAAAGATCTTAAAACTTAAGCTCTTTTTGTAGATTATTCCACCCCCAAGGTGCTAAATAAGAAAAGGCAGTTTGTCCCCAATTCGGTTGTAACTCGTGGCAAATTAAAAAGCAACCACTTTGAGGAGCGTAGCTGATAGGTACCAGAGCAAACAGAGAGGAGGTTACAGAGGTACAGTGGAAATTTGCCAAGTATAGCTTTATAAATAAAGATATACCAGTGCTGTTGTCTACGAATTTTAAGTGATGTCCAACTTAACTAAATCATAAAGAATGCAGTGATGGGTAAGGGACTTTGTATTTGTTATGAATCGTAGTGATGCATGGTAAACTGAATCTACATGACGCAGGATGAAAAATGCAGCATGCATGTACAATATATCTCCATAATCAATTACAGGCAGAAAAGTAGCTTCCACAAGTTTCTTCCTAGCACTAAAAGTAAAGCAAGATTTGTTTCTGTAATAGAAGCCAAGCTTGACTTTAAGTTTCTTAACTAAAGCAGTAATATGTTCATTGAAGGAAAGCTTATCATCTATCCATATCCCCAAGTACTTGTATGAAGACACTCTTTCAATTGATTTCCCATCTAATGACAAAATGCCACAATTGTCGAGTAGCTGTGCTCGAGCCTTTTGAGAAGACCATAAACTTTGTTTTCTGTGTATTTAAAAACCAATTTTAGACTCAATAATGTGTATTGCAATTGTTAACGTTAATGTTAATGTTAACTCTTTTCCTTATAAATCCATTAAGCCTGGGTGTAAACCACTGTATCATCAGCGTATAAATGTAATTTGGCTTGAACATCTCTATCCAAATCATTTATAAAAATTGAAAACAAAATGGGTCCTAAGATTGATCCTTGAGGGACACCTTTAGTTATCTCAAGAAAATCAGATTTATAACCCTCGGCATAAACACATTGAATACGATCTACCAAATAATTCTGGAACCATGCAACAGCCTTTCTCACTTAAACCAATTGAACGTAGTTTGGTCAATAACAATCCATGATCAACCGAATCAAATGCCTTAGAAAGATCAACAAATAATGCAGCAGAATGTTGCTTCTTATCTAAGGCCCCAATAATATCATTTTGTCACTAATGTAGCAGCAGTGATAGTGCTATGGCCACTTCTGAACCCTGACTGAAAAATTATTTAAAATATTTTTGTCAGTCAAATACTGTTTTAACTGTACATTCACAAATGATTCCAAGATCTTTGACAAAACAGAAAGTTTTGATATTGGACGGTAATTATTCAATTCTGATGGGTCTCCACCTTTATGTAAAGGGAGAACATAGGCTGCCTTCCAACTTTTAGGAATGGAGTTGGAAAGAAGACTCAAATTAAAAATATGCGCTATGGGCTCAGCAATAATATCAGCTGCCACTTTTTAACAGAAAGGGATCCAGATTTTCTGTACCTGCTGACTTTTTGTGATCAATGTCTCTGAGGGCTTTATGAACTTCTGAAACTGAAATCGGTTTTAAAATTAAACAATTCCCGATTTACATTTTCAGATGCTGACATGGCTGGACATGGGACAGATTTATTTACGGTTTGATTAAATATGAATCCAGCCTGAATAAAGTGTTTATTAAACTGATTGACTATGACTGCTTTATCTTTTATTTCTAATCATCAAAGTACACTTGTTTCTTACAGTTCTAAATGCAGTCCAATCAGCAGAAGAGTCTGAAAATCTGGCTTGTGCCCACATTTTATTTCTCAAACAGATTAGCTCTGATAGGCTGTCTGAAAACCTGGCTTGTGCCCACATTTTATTTCTCAAACAGATTAGCTCTGATAGGCTGTCTGAAAACCAATGATTGTCCTTACCACTGATCCTAAACTTTTTGATTGGTACATATTTATTTACAATGAATTATTAATAATATTACGCAAATAATACTAAAATAACATTGCTGTTGTATAAAAGCCAACTAACCATAACCAATTAATTATTAATTGGTTCACCAGTCAGAATCACATTCATAAACTAAGTTTAGTTCCTTTCTCAATCTAAAGTGTGAAGGATATTGTACCTACAAACATATTCAAACACTAAACAATAAGAGATCTGTGTAGGTTCTGGGTGTATTCACTCAAGAGGAACATATATTGTGACACACACACACATACACAGGCAAGCACAGAATATCAAACATAACAAGAGCAAAGTGTCGCCCACTCCAGCAGAGAAAAGTGAGCTCATCAGATATGAGCATCAGTTTCAGTGTCATAACCTGACCTCTGACCCCCCCTCAGGAGGTGTGCGTGAGGGAAGGTGTTGATCACATTAGTGTGTGTAAATCTGATGATCTTCTCAGTTTTGTAACCCGAACTCTACAATAACATATATGCATGATTCACAACTGAACTTATAAGATCTTAAATCACTTCCAAACAAAAAACGAAACTATTCATGAAATTGACCAGAACCCATTGCTAAATAAATCTATTGTGTAATGAATTGTCTATTGTGAAGGAGGTGAATTCTCCTGGGTGTATTTTCCTCAAACAGAATAAAGTTTTTAAATTCTTTATCAAAATGCTTCAGTAATTTTTCATGAAAAATAGTCATTAGAATAGTCATATTTTAGGACATTGCTAAAACATGTTAGCTAAATGGTACATCATGCTAACACCACTTAACATGCTAACAATGCCTAAGAACACTTGTTAAGAAATACTACAGTACCTAGATACATGCTAGAAGTGCAATCGTGGTCTGATGCGGTTTTTAGTGATCTAATTGGGTCTGGATGGGTTTACTGGGGACTGAGCTGATTTGATACAGTATGTTTTAATGGGGTTAAGTGGGACCTGAAATGGTCTAATATGGCCTTTGTGAGATTTTAATTGTTTTCTGTCTTCAAACCTAAACTTTTAAAACTATTTCATAATTTCAAACCAGGCTTTGTCAAGCCAATGTCAAAGTTTGTCATCAAATATCATTTATTTTGTTGACTGCTTTAGTGTGTGCATTTAAGTGTGGATACATAAAATTATACATTTCAGACATTGCCAACATTACATTATTCTACCTTAATTTTGCCAGGTATTACAAGACATGACACAACATGACTCAACATAGACGGCTATTCAGTTGACCCTGAAATGTTGATGTCACCTGTAACCCAGCTGTCTGCACACCACCTCTGCATCCCGATCCGTCCATCCGTCATCACAAACCGTCCCCCACTGGCCAGCCACCAGGATCTCCACACGCCCCTCTCTCTCATTCTCTCCGCCCACCAGTCTCACAGGCATACCTGATTGAAAGGTAAAACAAAATATATGAATGCACACATGCTGCATTTCGCTATTATCAGCAGGTGGCAGTGCAGTGGTTAAAGATCTGATTTGCTGTAGGTTTTAAAGTAGCGGTTTGACCACTAATAGGGGTGGGGTTATGGAAAAAATATCATATAAAATTTTTTTTTATAGAGATCATGATTCACGATTTTATCACGATTCTTTGTCATGTTGGTTTTACTATTTTGCAAGTTGTCTGAGCCAAACAGTGACTGGATAATAAAATGTCTACTGAATGACAAATATCTAATCGACAGATGTGATTCCTATTGTATGCGTCACACTTCACTGGTTTAAAGAGTACACCTACTCGCCCTCGCATCAACTCGTTCCAAACCTGCATGACATTCTATCTTCTGTGGAACACAAAAGAAGACACTCTGAAAAAGTTATTCTAGTTTTTTTAACGTCCATACAATTAAAATCACTTAAACTCACTATCTGAAATTAATTTAAACAATAGAGGAAATGAGGGAGGCTATGGAAGGACAACTTACGTCCATATACGCGCGCGCGTGTGTGTGTGTGTGTGTGTGTGTGTGTGTGTGTGCGTAACACAGTAAGAGGCATAAAAAAAACACTTGGTGCTGGAGAGGCAGTTTAAGGTTTCCACTCATGGAACACCTGCCTCCACTTACACATAACACAGACACACACAAACGCAATCAATCACCAACTACAGACCCGTCAGTAATATCAGCGACACTCTCTGTACAAGAAAAAGAAAACATGACTTACTAACCACACATTCATACGCATTTGCAGCCAAAATTAATATATAGCCAAATTTGTTTATAAAACTGATAGTTCTGATTCTAAATTCTGATTGGACAAGTAATCTATGCATAGGCATGACTGCACAATATAGCTGAAACTTACATGAATGTGCCAAGTTGCTTTATTGCTTGACAACCATGTACAGCCTACAGGCTTGGATTATTTTAGATTTACAAGTTTGATTATTATTATTACCACCTGAGTCAGTTTACAGTAACTTAGTGCATAGCTTCTCATGGCTTACTGCTTTGCTACATATTCTATGTTAACAAAACATACAACTTTATGAACATCTGCAATACTAATCATTCCTAAAGCTTGAAGTTCATTTCTCACAGTCATGTCTCACTTGTCAGCAGTTACTCAAGGACTTTTTTTATTAGATAAAATTTACTTCATAAAGACTTCAGCACCAGCGGCACACACACACACTCACATGTGATAACCATCCATGCTGAAATGGTTTTTTCAGATGGTCTCTACTCTTCATCAGCTCTGTTGAGGAGAAATCATGAAAAACACTCCAAAAATCACACTTAGAAAGCTTTTATTTATTTGGACATGCTTCTACCGAGTGAGAACCTGAGTGTTTGTATATATATATATATATTGGCCATCTTTCATTCTTATATATTGTCATTCAAAGGTTTGAGGTCAGTAAGGTTTTTTAATGAAAGAAAGTCTGTTACGCTCAACAAAGCTTATTACAGTAAACGTTATATTATAAAATAAAATAACTGCTTTCTTTTTTTAGATATTTTAAAATGTATTTATGTGATGGCAAAGCTGAATTTTCAACAGCCATTACTTTAGTGTTACACAATCCTTCAAAAAATCATTCTAATATACTTGTATTGTGCTCAAGAAACATTTCTTATTATTATCAATGTTGATATTTTTGAGGAAACTGATACATTCAGGATTCTTTGATAAATAGAAAGTTTAACAGAAATCCTTTATATGTCTTACCTATCATATTTGACCAATTTAATGTGTCCTTGCTGATTAAATTTTTTTTTATCTTACTGACCCTAACTTCTTAATGGTAGTGTATACTATATGGTTTGTGAGAGAGAGATAAAGAGACCCAGATATAGATATTGAGTAATCATCCATTAAAAAATGAAGTCAATGGAGTCGCAATAGCAGCATAACTGACAGAATATTTCCTGTTAATCACATCAGACATCACTTTGCTGATTTAGTAGAGAAATCTGTTGATTTCTGCCGAATGCTTTTAAGCATGATCAAATAAGTTAAATGGAGCTGAGAGTACTACTAACTGAAATGAATGACTTTGTGAAGGACGGGTGTTCCGGTCCAGTGGAAATCTGAGTTTTGTGGGCACAGGCCCTTATGGATTCCATGTGGCTCACAGGCAAGTAGGAACTACATTTAAACTCAATCAGTAAAAAGGAAACATTATTTAAGCTCTGAGAGTTTCCCATAGAGCTACACACACCACATTTTCAAAAAACCATCAGCTTGACAGGGAAAGTCCAGTACGTTTGTGTGTGTGTGTGTGTGTGTGTGTGTGTGTGTGTGTGTGTGTGTGTGTGTGTGTGTGTGTGTGTGTGTGTGTGTGTGTGTAAGTGTGTGTGTGTGTGTGTGCATGTAAGATGAACTCAAGAAGCAAATCAGGAGGAAACACTTAGGGTAGTAATAAACAGTAATACAAAACAAACTGTCCCCAGAATGTAGCTAAATCTCACAAAAACTCCATTTGGAGACATCCAGGTACGTCCTCAATAGGAAAATAGGATTCATAAATAAGAATGTTATATTTTACTCTTTTCTTTTTCACTTTAGATTTTTTTGTGTGTGTCCATATAAAAGAATACTGAAATGTGTTTGATGAGAATACTAACAACTGGAGATTTCTTTAGTCTTTAGTTTATACACACTCATCTAAATCCCTTTGAGTAAAATGAATTAAAGAGGGAGATCTGCTCTATAGTCAAGTCTCTTGAAAGCACCGGCTACTCTGTCCAAAGTCAATAAAGTTAAATCAGCCAGAGAGTGCAGGAAAAATAACTGCAGCAGGGCATTTACACACAAACAATGGTATCTAGTGTGTGTATGTGTGAGTATGCAACTGACACACTCCTCACCGGTTCCCAGTTCCAGTGTTGTCACTTATTCTGTTATTTAAACTCTGACTGGCCTGCTGCCCATAAAGATCAATTACACACACACACACACACACACACACACACACACACACACACATATTCTTTTCTTTATATGCCTCATTTTACAAAAGTTTCTAGGATTGTGGGGAAAAGTGGAAATCTTGAGAAAGAGAAAAGTAGCAAAATAATGTCAAAGTACTGGTATACTTAACAAATAAGTAGCACTTAACAAAGTCGCACTTAGGATATTTGGTTACACTTTATTTTAAGGTGTCCTTGCTACAGTGTAATTATACATGTACTGAGTAATATTAATTAAATACATGTACTTACTGTATGGTTAGGGTTAGGATTAGGGGTTGGCTTAGGGTTACTTGCATGTAATTATGCATAATTTATTGTTATTATAATAGTAAGTATATGTAACGTGCAACAAGGACACCTTAAAATAATTTCATTCGTAGTGAAGCATGTGAGGGGTAAACTTCTCTGCAAAATAAGAATCTGTGTCAAAAACAAATTAACATTAAGGCAGGAAAAATGTGGTCTTGCTGTATAAAAGCATCCGTACAAATCTTTTGCAGTCTATTATTTTGTAAATATTACAACAAAATTGACGCTTGATCCTCGTAAAAACTGTCTTTGTTGCACTGATATTCAAATTTATGTTCCTGTGTTTGAAATTTATTAATTTCTTTTTTACTCAATTAAAATTAACTATATTTTAAATGAATATAATTAAATTAAATATTTAATAAATATTAAATAAAATTGCTGTGTTGTACTAATTACCATTGTTTTCATTTAGGTTAAATGAATTTATGTTCATTTTTAACCTAGTCTGAGGTAGAGCTACAATCATGAAAATGAGGTGAATTCTGTCATCTGGATGTGTAGGAGTGTTTTCCATATGTACGTTTAACTGTATGTTTGTCTGGATCCGGTAAAATCATCAGCTCTTTATGAAGCTCAGCAGGAGTCAGCCATGATAAGTCTAGTGGCAGCTGTACTTGTTAAAAATGTCTGACTTCATGCCCTCTGACCAATAGCAGAACTCGTTCTGTCTATCCTGAGGTGCTTGATATACAATGCTATATCAAAGCTGAGTCCTAATAAGATATCAGAGAGATCTTTCTACTAAACAACTGTTAGATCATAATTCTCTATTTGGATTTTGCATACATATATATTTAGTAGTGTGTCATATAACATTCAACTTCAATCAGCCTTCTGACAGTGGGAATTCAGGTTTTATTTGTGCGTAAATGGGTGCCACATGAGCTACAGGTGTAGAGGCATCACCACAGCATCCCCATTATAGTCAGCATAACTCTGAAGTGCTCATATAAAAGTATATTACCTCACATATCATAACCATATGGAGTGCACATAAGAGTATTTTAAGGGCCATTCTACAAAATGGATCTCCTCTTTGTGCCTAATTTGTGTAAACAACACAGCAGTTAAAATTACTTACACATAAATAGTGTATTTTGCCATTAACAGTGGTTTAATAATAAGTAAAAACAAATCATATATTTTTAAATATTCTTAAAACTAACTTTATTAGCAGTATATTTGAACATTAATGCTCGCAATAACTAAGTGATAATGTGAGGTAATACATCAGAAAACTAATATGGTAACAAAGTTGGAACTATAGGGTATACCTTTAGAGAGTCAATAAATATTTCAATTTAATATTTTAATAGAGTATTCTGAAATTAATAGTGATTTATTTTTTTATTCATTAACTGACAACCCTTATCAATAGAAATTTTATTGTTAAATATTATTTAAAATGACTGATGATACCCATTGAAGTTTGGCATCAGCATTACATTTTAACGTTTATGCTCACAGTAACTATACTGTAAAAACCAACTACACTGTTACCATTTTTAGATTACCATTTTTTCCAGTGTAAGCTCTATTTACCTCTACAGTTTCAACAATGAGTCACTGAAAGAAAGAAACTACTGTCAGAGAAGATGTGAGCAACAGAAGAGAAGAAACAAGCAAAGTTTGCAGAGAAAATACTAGAATGACTGATATTTCTGCAAGTTTAAGTTTCAAACTTTCAAGCTGTATCTGGATTGGAGACCGTATAAGGCATGTTAAATTGTGTGTGTGTGTGTGTGTGTGTGTGTGTGTGTGTGTGTGTGTGTGTGTGTGTGTGTGTGTGTGTGTGTGTTTGCATGTATGTACAAGAGTGTGTCAGAGCTCTTACTGGTGGGCACTCCATGTCTGGAGCGTTGGGGGTTGCACACAATGGCTACATCTTGGTTGTGAGTGCAGTCATGTTTGAACCAGCCTCTCCGGCTGCAGTGTGTAACTGTGGGCTCTTTTCCTGTACACCTAACATCATCCAGGAGAATGGGACCCGCCGTCACCCCGAACCGCCCTGCCGACACACTCTCCCCTGACCTATATCAACATAACACAATAAGCAAAGCAAAGCAGTCAATAATAAACACACTGACAATCAAATCAAAAATACATATTAAAAAATAATACCTGAAGCCCATCTGCCTGCAGACGACCTGTGTGTTGGTCTGTGTCCAGCCTGTGTCACACACGGTCCCCCACTGACCTCTGTAATGAACCTCCAGTCTCCCCTCATAACCCTTCACACCCCCAAAAACACACACACCACAACATCACAGAGAGAGAGAGAGTATCTCTACACACCTTTTTATAACAAAAACCAGATGAAACAATACATGTAAAACATTTAAACTTTAAAAACGTCTAAAAGGATTATTTCAGACAGAGAATGAGACAGAGAATGAGAGTTATATATATGACAGTAACATATGACAGTTTTGTAAAGGAAATATATATATATATATATATATATATATATATATGTATATATATATATATATATATATATATAATAAGTATGTTTCTAACACAGGTGTTGTGCATACTTGTATAAATGTACATGTGTACCTGAAAGTGGGATGCAAGACACTCCAGCATCCTCTGTGTGGTCACAGTTGTGCTCCCCCCAGGCAGTTTTTGGACACTGCTCTATGGAAAGCTCATTTCCTGTGCAGCTCACCTCATCCAACAATACTCGCCCTGAGCCTGCACCAAAATATGCTCCCATCCAAGCCTTAGCAATGCCCCTGTACACACACATCAGAAAAAAACAAAACAAAACAATACTTCTATAGAAAATTCTGAAGTTCCTAACAACTCAAAGAAAGTGAAACAATCACTGTGTGGATAAAGATTAAAGCTGGCATCTCCGATTTTCTAGCTGATTTGCAGTCATTCATTTACATAGTCATTAGAAAATCAGAGGGAGTTGTTTGTGTTAGGCATCTCACAGCAGGTGGCCGCAGCTATTCAGAATCCTGCTAAATTCCTCCAGAAGACAGAAGAATATCAAGTATGTTTGATATTATGATTCAGATGAGCTTCTTCTCACACTGAGGAACTTATAACCTCCTTTGTGAAAAAATAAATGCAATAAGTTATTGTAGTGAATGTACATTTGTAGTTTACTTTAAATGATAAAAGTATTTAGCAAAAACTGTATTTATTGATGAGAGAAAAACCCACTTAAAAGTATCTTAACACACATTAAGTACACATTTAAAAATTGCACTTTCTAATAATGTCCAATTATGTTCTTAATAATCTTTCTTTTGTCCTCTAAATAAGTATATTTATTTTGATTTGTTGAAATAAAAACATAGTAAAGCACATGTAAAGTACTTGATCATTTAAATGTAGACTGTAGTCTACGTTTAAATATTTTTTTTTATTATAGTTCATGTTCTAAATTGCAAGTTCCATGTTACAAATGTGTAATTACAAATATATTGTCCAGAAACATTGCATTTAGTTTGTCCTTAAGTATATTATTTTAAAGTATATTCATTCCATAATAAACACTCATATGTAATTCATCACAACAGCCATGCTCAGACAATAAATTTTCACTCGGCAAACGCAAAGCTACAGACTATATCACAAACATGGTGACTGTGTAATTGGGTGCTTTTTTTTTTTTTTTTAAAGCTGTTCTCTTACACTTACGCAGTAAATGACAAATAAAGTTTGGAAAGTGGCAGCAGAAGAGTCTATTGTTTAATGTACGGGTATTTTTTTCTTACTGAAATTGCATATGAATATATATTACAGCCCTAAAGGACAAAATTACTCCTTGATTCAGTCTATTACAATTGTTTATATTAATAAAATTCTCATTGATTTTCAGGAAAAACGGGCCACTGCATAACAGGAAATGAAACAGAAAAGTAAAAACAGACTACACTCATGTCCAAAACCTTATTAATTCAAGTACACTAGCGGGCCGCATTAAGAGTGTGCTATAAGATTTTATATTTTTAAATTCTTTCTGTGATTAATAGGTAATCAAGCACAAAGTTCAGCAGTCAATAATCAGTGAAAGTTGAGAAGCAAATGAAGTGGAACTGCAGTCTCCAACATGTGCACGAATCCACACGTTTTATTTCGCTCAGTAGAGAGCCCTTCACATGAGTGATTATTATACAAACTCACACACACCTGCAAAGCTCACTTTTGGGCACCATTTGTTACGCCGGTCAGTATAATATAGTTGAAATGCTTGAAACAATCAACCTGATTCACATCTTGATCTTTCCATTCTCTCTTTCCGTTCCTCTGTAATTCCTTTCCTCCCTCTAAATCACCCTTTACGCCTCTTTGCCCTCTCATTCTGTGTTCCTCTGGCTCTCATCCTCTCATTATCTCCATTTTCTGTCTGTCTCTCACACTCTCACTTTCTTACTGAGAACACTTTGGCTTTGTGTGTCAGGAACCTCCCAAGAAAATATTTCACATTTTTATGCAGAGAAGACACTCTACTCCTCTCTTTCCTTCTCTCCATCTAACACTCCTACCTCCTCTCGATCTTCCTTCTATTTTCACACATCTTGGTTGTAAGAACGCCCTGGTGTTCCTCTAAATAGACAGCTTGTTCCCAAGAAACCAGGTCAAGCCTCTATGGCTTTGTTCAGACAGGCAGATTTGTTTTGTAATTTTTTGTAGGGCTGTCAATTAATGGATTAACAAAATAATGAATTAATTTAGAATAATAAAATATAAAAAACTAATTATTAAATTAGAATTATGATTCAGCTGTGATCAGTTAATCAGTAATTCAACAAATTAAAAAAAACAATCCAAACCATAATACATAGTTTGAAATGTGATTCAACACATTCCAGTCCAAACAGTCAGATCATATCTCATAAGTTTTTTTTTTTGTTTTTTTTTTCTCATATAAGACACAACATGAATGTAATGGCCTTCACAAAGCTCAGTGGTGTCTTCTGAATTCATTCATTCTTTCTCATAAGTGGCATTCACCATGTATTGAATGGCAAGTAAGCATTTGCATGAATGTTGTCTGATGCATGAAATAATTTCAGTACCATGGCAAGATGGAAAGAAATTTCTCTTTTTGTCATTACTATTGCAACCGATGTAGATTTACCAGACTAGACTAAATTATGTATTTACTGAGATATTTACTTCCTGAATGGATCTGATTTAATTACAAAACAACTGAATCAGATCTGAAAACCAAAATAGATACATGTTGATTAAAATATTTAAATATATACAAATATAATTTAGTACAAATCTAATTATTTGTTTATTATTGTGATTTATCTGATCAAATGATCAGCATATTGTGTGATTCATTTGAATAAAAATCAAACCCAATCCAAACCGCATGCATATGTGGTTTGAAATACAATTCAATGCATTCCAGTCCAACAGTCAGATTTCAAGTATTTTCCATCATATGGGACATAACATGAATGTAATGTAAAAAGCTCCGTAGTGTCTACAGCTGTGTTTGGATTCACTCATTCTCACATGACATTCACTATGCACTGAATGACAAGTAAGCATAAACATGAATGCTGTGTTGTCTGATACGTCTCCTGATTTCAGTACTATAATAAGATGAAATTATTATATTTCATATATATATTTATCTTAATGGATCTGATTTCATTACTGCAAAACAACTGAATGGGATTTGGACACATGACAAGTGAACAAATCCTTTAAAATTCAGCTCATTTACATTTGTGTGTGTGTCTTACCCCAACCCCAGCTGCCTGCAGACCACCTCAGCATCATTATCATCCCATTGGTCATCACACACTGTGCCCCACTGTCCTGCATGATACACCTCTACTCTGCCCTCGTATGCTGATGGCCCACCAGAGAGACGTACTGGGACAAACATTGAAGCTGAACACACAAACACACAAACTTCAAGTTATTTTCTCTTAACTTGAGAGTGTTATATGTCTGTATGTGTTTGTGTTTATGTAAAGAGTGAGTGAGCGTTGTACATACCCTCCACTGGCGTGCAAGAGACGGCAGCCGCGTGACGGTTAACACACTCTCCCCCGTTCCAGACGGTGCGATTGCACTGCAGTAAGTCCTCTTCCTGTCCATCACAGCCCACAGTCTGCCAGTGAACTACAGACACCGCCAGACGTGACAGAGGACTCACACGTGCACGCGCTCTATAGCTGAGACAGAAAAGCACAATAGGATGATTGGAGTCTTTTCTCAGCTATGCATTTAATTATTGTTTATGGTGTTTCAACTATTCATCTACCTTTGTTAAAGTGAGTAAATGGTAGATCAAATGTTCTTGGGTAGCAAGAGATGCCGATGGGATCACAAACATTTCTGTAAAGTTTAGAATTTATTTAAATAAGCATAATTTTAATAGCCACTGGTATCAGAAATAATTCCTGTGTATTTGCCAGAACTCTCTTCTGTCCCTGCTGTAAGATATGAGGCCAGATTCACTAACAGTTGTCATTAAAAAAGTACTGTCAGAATTTCCTAAGGACATGTAGTAGTATGTTCCTGTGGCTCAGTGGTAGAGCATTGTGTCAGCAGCACCAAAGGTTGTGGGTTCAATTCCCAGGGAACACACATGCTGGTAAAAAAAAAAATGTATAGCCTGAATGCACTGTAAGTTGCTTTGGGTTAAAGTGTCTGCTAAATGTAAATGTGTAGTTACAAAATAAGCAATGAAACGATGTGGGCATAGCCATTTTGTGGCTGACCTTATTGCATATGCATTTGTAGGAGGAGAGTATTTATATTCATTTTGTTCTACATTTCATGGCAACACTCTTTTTTGCATTATATTGCACATCATATCCGATCCCATAAACAGAACATATATTTAGCAGCTGTTGAAAGCCAATACTACTTGGAGAAAAAACAACTAAATCATCTACATACATTAAGCAAATTATACAATAATGTGTGTGTGTGTAAACTAAACTTGAAATTGCTTTTTTGATTAAACAGTGGTTTACTGAACAAATTGCTCTTTCTTTAAATAAATATATTTATAATTAAAACTTTATTAGGTATAAAATCTACCTCAGCTTATGCTCTAAACTATAGGGAGCCCTTTTACATTACAATAAGGTAATGACAACAGAGCCCAAACTTAAATTCAATTTATAATTATTTTTAAATATAATAATCAACACTCAACTTAAAAATTGTATGCAAACTGCACGAAATGCAGTTTTTAAATTAACTTCTAAATTATAACATTTTTATTTGTTGCTTAAATATATTCATTTACACAGTGGCTGTCATAACTTGTTTCATAACAGATTGACTTAAACATATAAAAAAATAATTAGAACATCACAAACAAGTAAAGTAAAATATGAGAAATGCTCTTCTCTATACTTAATTTCTCCAGCAAACTAATGAGCTGTGGACACTGATGACATGCCTAGTTAAATAAACTACATGACATTTTGTTTACAAGCTGTTTTATTGATGTCTTTCCATGGTTGAAACACTGATTGAGTGATTAAGTGAGACATGAAATGTTCATTCATGTTTATTTCACATTAAAACTGGTAATAAAGAGGAAGGGATGATCGCGCTCACTCACGATCCACGCTACAGTTTGAACTGAGGCGTTTATACAGTGATCTGTCATGCCTCTTCAAAGAGCATCAAAACAGCAATTATTGTTTGAATTTCCCCCAAAAAAAAAGAAATAATTTGAAAGATGAGATTTTGTTTCTTATCAAAAGTAAAATATATAAAAGTTTCCAATGAAGTTCCACTCATGCAGTGGTTAAAACAATGCTGTATTTATTCGGTGCACATGCGTACCGAAACGAAAGATTTGCCATGTACCATTAAACCCCTAATGTATATATACACACATATATATATATATATATATATATATATATATATATATATATATTGCCAGTATACAAAAAAGAGAATTACTATGACTTCCTAAAATGGTGTTAGGGATGAAAAATGTGTAATAAATCAATGATAATGAAACTGACAAAACAATGAAATGTGTTTTTATTCCTAAGAACATAATTTGCTGCCTATGAGATCTTAATGTGTACGACTTCTGCTACATGGGTGGAGTGCAAAAAGCTTGAGAACCCCTGTGGTAGACAGACAGATAAAAGACATAAATCAAAGTCTGTGAAGTCTATCTGTCTCCCTAGCCTTTAAATAATTCATGTCTATTCATCTATCAAAGTTGAGAGACCTAATGAATTATTCATAAATGACAAAATGGGATCGAAGCTCCCCAGGTCAAATGATGATAGGTCCACACATGTGTATGTGTCCGTTTGTGTTTTAATGGTAAAATAACACTTTTTGTCAGACTGATAACTGTCACTGTTGTGTCATGTGATCTACGAGACCCTGCGGTCACCTCTCTCTGAGCACGCTCAGTAATGATTCCAGACGAACGCTCTCAGATAGGCATGCGTGTGAGCCTGATAGACACAAACCACATGGGTGTGTTCGTGACAAAGATTAGAACTCTCCAGAGAAATCAGCAATCTTTTAAAACACCCGCACACACATTTACTGCTGGACAACTCACTAAGCACATGCCATATTTTAAAGGTGAAAAATTGACCTTTGACCTTTGGCCCACTGGGGTCAAATACCAAAGGATTTCATGCACAACCTTACAAAGGTTGTTTTGTGGTTAGGTAATAAACAAAAGCGCAGCATATGGTCATCAGAACACGGTAACTATCCCAGTAGTGACGGCAATGAGCTTCAAAAACTAAATACAACACAAGTAATGTATTTTGAATGTCTCTCTGCACATCCCTTGCTACTGTACAGTTCTCATAAGACAGATATAATGATAATAATAATAATAATAAAAAAATAATAACATAATAATAAAAAATAAATACAAGAGCTGCATGTTTCAAAGTAGCAACTCTACTGCATTACGTGTTCTACAGGCTTGCGGATTCACAATCAATGAATGCCGCACATTTTTGCTAATAAATTGCTTGTGATCTACTGTTAATGAATTTTGACCAGTGTTTACTTTACAATGTTTATATTGCAATATGTTTTAAAGGGTTTTACTGTAGCCGTCTTTTAAAATCACAAATCTTAAAACACCCAACCATATAAATCACAAAACAAAAACACCGAATCATACACACTTCAAAATAAGAGTCACGGTGTGTTTCTGTCTTGTTGTGCATAACCAGTAGGCCTTTAAATAATTACAAAACTAATAAATCAGATCACCTCCTTAGGCAAACAGTAAGCATCAAGACCTGCACTGTGGATAACAACACCTTAGGCAAACAGTAAGCATCAAGACCTGCAATTTGAATGAAAATACCAAAAATTTGAACTCCTTAGGCAAACAGTAAGCATCAAGACCTGCACTGTGGGTGATAATACTCGGAATTGGAAGGTAAAGTCCAAATCGTTGCATTATGAGACATTCTGCACATGTGCTCTGTGGTATACTGGTATACGGCAAATATTTAGCAAATTTAGGAAGTCATCAAGATATTGCACACAGTATACATAACTACAGAAATAGTACTGTATGTATATGTGTTTATGTGTATTACCCCTGTCCCAGCTGTCGACACACCACAGCGGCATCTCGGTCATCCCAGCCATTACTGCAGATGGTTCCCCACACACCATTCAGATACACTTCTACTGTTCCATCCAGCTTGGATCTGCCTCCCTGCAGTCGCAAAGAACCTGCAAACGCACACAAAGTTCACAAGTTAAACTTGAGAGTGTTGTTGACCCTGCTCAGACAGGTGATAACATTTAATGTTCTGCAAACATTTGGTTCCACTTGTCTCCGTAATTTTGATCAATGTGAACATTACAAATATTCCCACAGTTACGCAGCAAGAAAACATAAATCCATGCCTTGCTTTATGTGATGACAGAGGAATGCTTTTAACCTCCACGAGTTCTCGTCAGTTCTATAATAAATGTGTGTGTTTGTGTGTGTGATACTGCAGATTACTGCCAGCTATAATATATGTCATGGAAACAATGTTAGCTATTGAGTACAAGCAGTACAATCAGGTCTATTATAAAGCCAGTGAGCAGAGATGAGAAAAGTCACTACTTTACTATTAAAATACATCTTTCCATTCTATCTGGACATAATATTCACAGATTTACAGTATATTAATTTGCATTTGTGGCTAAAATAGCTATTTCAGTTCTCATATAGAGTAGACTCTTATCAAATTACAATAAACTTGGGCAAAACAGTGCAATAATTTATACTTTTAATGTAACATATGCCAAGTAATTTGTATTAACCTAAGAGTTACCCAAAATACTACATAAAATTAGACACATAAAATAGAATAATATTAACTTGCATTAAAAAGACTTTGAGATTGTTTTCAAACTTTGGCCACAACAATATTAATATATATCCACTTGCTACTGAAAAACAGATGTCTGTGAGTGAAAGCACTTTTCATGCATTAAGTGTTTACAGTATGTGCAGCCCAGCTGCTGCATTCAGAGCAGTTATAAATCACACACAGTACACACATAATGGCAGCACATGTTCTTCAAACATTTCAGTGCTTCAAAACATTCACAGAATATTTAGAAATTGATAGGCAGCTGATGTGCTGGAAACATAAACTAATAAAATACTAAAATATTTAAATAAACTCAACCGATTCCCATTTAATACACATTAAAACACTGCTCAAATGTCCACATACAAAGAGCTTTTTAACTAATATAATGAAAAGGTTGTAAACAAATGTCAAAAATAATAAATACAGAAAGATTACGGAGGAACTCAGCCCACAGTTTTAGGCATCTTCAGCATGTTTTCTTTCCATGGCTGATATTAGACCCTGTTGGTCTATATTTGTGTCTGTATTCAAATTTTCTATGGATATTATAAGAAAATGGTTGGATGAAAATTTCATGATAAATCAGAGACCATGAGGATGCACATTCCTATCCTTGAAATGTACCTCACCACAGCTTTGGCCTATGTACCACAAAACAGTTCATTGTTTCTGGTAACACAGGGGAGACTGGGGCTATTTGTCACATTATCCCACATTGGGGCATGTTGTCACAATAAACATCACTAATTGTCAACCATACCAAAAAACGAGTGATTGTCAAATTACATAGTACTGGCTTCCTCATCAGCGCATTAACTCTTCATCTAATTACATAGTACTGGCTTCCTCATCAGCGCATTAACTCTTCATCTCGCGCTCCAGAAATAACCAAGCGAGCCTGTTGAGAGAGCGCTCGTGCACAATTAATAACTTCTAAAGAGCCAATGCTGCAGCCGAAATTATATAAAATTACAAAAACTGCTGTTGGAGATTGTCTTTTAAGAATATGATAAAACGACCTGTTGTACCGGATGAGAGTGGCCGCTTTGTTTACAGTATATTTAGGCTACCTGGGGCGCGCATATCTTTTCCACGCGTGGATGCATTCAAGTTAACATGTCTTAGCTTGCCTGCGTCCCCTGCACTATTTTTGACCTGCCTATGGTTTAATCATGAATCACAAATTTAGCAGAATATTTAAGAATAAACATTACACTAATCTCAAAAATCTTGAACAACTAAGGCGCGTGGAGGGAACTCTTTTGTTTAAGAAAATGAAACCTGCTTGACGCGCAGTCTTCCCTCACATTAGTTCATATAAATGGCTGATTTTGCAAATTAGATACTTTTATCTGGACTATACCTTGCTTGCAGTCGCAGTACCCCCAGTCTATGCGTCCTCGGCTGTTTGGGAAGAAACACCAGGGCCGAATTCTTCCGTCCGGATTCCGGCAGAAACTGTGATCCCCCAGCCCTTTTCCCGGATACCGCTCTAGAACCCCCGGCATATCGCTCCAGTTCATGCATTTCACGCCTGATTCGGTTGAGTCTATGGATCCCTCGTAAAACCCCGCTTTCCCTTTGCTCTGAATGCAGTCGGTGAACGGAGACCCGTCACTGAACGCGATGAGCAGCGAGCAGAAGATAAATAGAAATCTAAAACCCACATCCATCCCGATCAACTTGTCTGTCAGTGTCACCATAACCTAAATAACAATAACAGTTCCTTGAGTTGTCTCATATCTTGTCTTTGGCTGTTATCGGAGCAGCTCAGACGCGGATCAATAAAAGAGAAAGCTAAAAAGCCCGGGGCTTAATGACTCATGCATATTGATGACTGTCAGATTTGAGGTTTTGCAAAAGAAGGTAAAAAATTAGTATATGATGTCTTAAGTCAAAGTTGTCAAGGTGCAGAATAACCCAAATATTGCAAATAAATTGTTAAAAATACTTCCAAAATAGTCACAAAGCTTCTGTGGGATGTTCCATGATCTAAGGAACGCGCCGAACCTCTCAGAATCTGCACTTAAATGAGAGTGCACTGCGCTGGCATTATATCAGTAAGAGTCTGGTCGTCGGTTTTGGTCTCTCCGGGGCTCTATGGTGTGAAATCCTCCGTTCACGGATTCAGGGATGAGCTCAATGACCAACAGTCGAAACAAGGTTCATGTCTGCCCTCTTGTGTCGGTATACCGCGACACGTGTCTTTCTGTATTTCATTTGTATAGTCTAAATAAAAATTACACATTCTTACTGTGAGGTTACTTCTAAATTCTGGTTTGATATTCATAGTTTATTATCAGTAAAAATGGAATCAATTCCCCCATTTGTTTTGTCAGTTATCTTCTTTTTTAAGTGAGATCTCAAATCTCTTTTTTTTTCCGGATGTTGTCAGCTTTGTTTTATTGTTGGGTAAATAGCCTATCATAGACTATTCACATGCAAATGGAAAAAAAAATAAGCCTCCCTTTAATATATTTCTTTGTGAGTTTGTGAAAATGTTTCGGAGCTTTAAATAGCCTAAAAAAAACGAAATAGAAAGTATGAAACTCTTTGTCTCTCTATCTCAAAATAGCCTAGGCCCTATTTATTAATGTATTTTTATTTGATGTCTTTTTGTACTTCTATTGATTCCTGCTCCTTGTTGTGTTTTTCCCCTCACTGTTATTGTTATGAGTATAATAATTATTAATTATGTTTTTTTATTTTTTTTATTATAGTGGATGTGTCTTATTTTGTTGGATATTCCCTGTTTTGTTGTGTACAATTTGCTATAATAATAATAATAATAAAAAAATACACTTCAGTTCAAAAGCTTGGGGGAAGTAAGATTTTTTTAAAGGAATGAATAGCCTAGCCTACTTTTATTAAGGATGCATCAAGCTGATCAAAAGTGATCGTAAAATAAATTTAACTATTAGGCTATTTTTATTAAAAACTATTAAGCATTACAACTGGTTTTAACTTTGATGATAGTAATAAGAAATGTTACACCAAATCATGATTTCTGAAGGATCATATGACACTGAAGACTGGAGTAGCCTACTGGATGAAGCAAATGAAACTGCTATCACAGGAATAGCCTAAATAACATTTTAAAATACATTCAAATAAAAAAAAATTATAAAAACATTAAACAAAATAACCCTAATGATTTAAAGTACATACAAAACTAAATAAAAACAACAACAGTCAAGGGTCATTCAGTCTTTCAGTCCAGAGGAAGTGCCAAGTCCCAAACCAAATCCACCTATCCCATTTACTTTCACATACGTAGAGAACTCAATAGATTCAAAAATTTTGAATGGAAAATATTTTCATTTCAAGTTCTAATCTTAAATTTTTTTATTATTATTATTTATTTATTTTTTGCATTTAGAAAATTTACATTTATGAATATGATATTTAGCTAACAGGAAAATAAGGTTTATGACAAAGAAGTGAGAAAGTATTAGCAACTACCGACGTCATGACATGCGTCTAGCAGCATGATGATGTCAAATCTGCGCGACGGCACCTCACGTTGAGGTTTTCAATGAATAATTGATGCACTATTGTTTTCACCAAGTATTTGTATAAAAAAACTATTTCCCTGTAACATATTATCGACATGAACAGCCGGTTGCAAGAAATACGTGAAAGACAGAAGCTCAGGCGGCAGCTTCTTGCACAACAGGTGAAGAACTTTTCAGTGTTTGTTAGCGAGCATTGCAAAAAAATAATACTAGCGAGCTTCGAGTAATGCGATTATGTAAAGCTAATGTTTTGTTTTTGCAGCTCGGCGCAGAGAGTCCCGACAGCATCGGTGCTGTTCTCAATAGTAAAGATGAACAAAAGGCGATCGAAGAGACCAGAGAGACGTGCAGGTAGAAAACTTGTTTGTAAGATAGAAAATAAGATATGTAAGTAGAATATGAATGTAGCATTGAGACTTTAAATGTAATGATAAGGCAACCGTTGCACTAAGCATAGGTTAAATGTAATGCTGTTACTTTCAATATCTAGTCATAACAGTGACAATAATATTGGTCGTGTCGTATGTTTACCGCAGGGCATCATTTGACACATCAGTTCCTGGTGCTAAAAGGTGTCCCATTGACGGTGAAGACCCAGAGGAGGATGTGGAGGAGCAGAGAGTGAGTGAGCACTGATCAGCTTTAATTCAGATTTCTGTTTAGGTTAGATCAGGTCAAGGCTGTAGATAACTGATCTTGGATCTGCTGTATGGTGTTACAGGAAGATGTTGAGCCCCAGCAGCAGGAGGAGAGCGGACCGTATGAAGAGGTGTACAAAGACTCCAGCACTTTCCTAAAGGTAGAATTAAACAAAATTATGTATTATATTTACATCGCAATTTACATGTAAAATCTTACATTATTTAGATTGTTTTTTTTTTTTTAAATAACTCATATGAAGTTATTACAAGCTGTTTTCAAGATAATATCACTTTTTGTTTCACAGGGCACTCAGAGTTTAAATCCTCACAATGATTACTGCCAACACTTTGTGGACACTGGTCATAGACCTCAGAACTTTATCCGAGATGGAGGTAAATGGTCCAGTGTCTTTCTAGTTTTTTCCTTTTCTTCCTTTCTCATGCCCAGCTGTGAGACTGGCTTAATTGTGTGCTTTGCTGTGCTTTAGGTTTGGCTGACAGATTTGAGGAGTACCCAAAACAAAGAGAGCTCATCCGACTGAAAGATGAGCTTATTGCTGCCACCAACACCCCACCCATGTAAGAAAACCTGCGGTCAGACAATGATAAATAGAACAGATTTGTTTGCAGATACCAAAGACCTGTCTAATATATAATATGTCTTAGTCAGAGTAATGGCATATTTAATTTTGATAGGGATGAAATCAAGGATAGAAGTTCATGCGTTCAATGGGTGGATTGTACTGTTGTTAAATAACATATGATTGTTTGGCAGATGAAACAAAATGTGTATGTTGTGACAATTACACAATCTAGGCCTTTATGCAGTGCATGCCATTGTAAAGTCTGTAAATCAATCCCTCACAGCCGTGTTTGTATCTGTTAAATTCAATATGGTGAGGTGACTATGGTCTGTTGTATGTCTCATTTGCATGTATTTATGAATTATACATTTTTGATTGTGTATGTGTCAGGTATCTGCAGGCAGATCCAGACACATTTGATCTGAGAGATTTGAAGTGTAAGTTTGATGTGATTCTGATAGAGCCTCCATTGGAGGAGTATTACAGAGAGTCGGGCATCATTGCCAACGAGCGCTTTTGGAACTGGGACGATGTGAGTTATTGCAAATGTCTCTCAAAATATGCATTGGAAAACAATTGAAGTTAATTTCGTAAATGACATGATTTTTTTATCGTTTGTATCTGTTTCTGGTATAGATCATGAAGTTGAACATAGAGGAAATCTCATCTATTCGCTCTTTTGTATTCCTGTGGTGTGGTTCAGGAGAAGGCCTTGATCTCGGCCGAATGGTACAAAGCTCACAATGTGTTACATTACTGTTTGTTGTACATATCACCTGCCCTAATCATAATCTTAGAGGGTAGTTCATCCAAAAAAAATTTAATTTGCTTTTATTTTTCTTACCGTCAGGTTATCCAAGATTTAGGTGATGTTTTTCTTCAATTGAACAGGAAAGAAGATATTTAACTGAATCGTTTTTGGTCAAAAAAGCATATCAGGCAACACAAAATTAATACCTGTGGCTCCTGGTATTATATTGAGGTCTTATGAACCGAAATGATTGGGCTATGCAAGAAACAGAACATTAATTTCAACATTATGACATTAATCCTCAAAATATATCTGTGATCTCAAGAAAGTGTTTAATATGATTTCTGTTTTGATTTGAAGTAATATTCAGCACATTTTCATTGATTTTATGCAGCATGATAATGTAAATGACATACAATTAAACAAAAATGCTGCATACAGTCATTGTGTATGAGTCTTGGAAACATATTTTCCCATCTTTCGATCTTCTCTCTCAGTGTCTGAGGAAATGGGGCTTCAGGCGATGTGAAGACATTTGTTGGATCAAGACCAACAAAAACAATCCTGGCAAGACCAAAACCCTGGACCCTAAGGCAGTGTTCCAGAGAACTAAGGTAAGAGACACTGTCCTAACTGGTTAGAGCAATGAGCAAGCCATAATAATATGTCGCTACTAATTAATAACCATTTTTTGTCTGACATCGCTCTTTTTGTGTGTGCATACAGGAACACTGTTTAATGGGTATCAAAGGCACAGTTAGACGCAGCACAGATGGCGATTTCATTCATGCTAATGTGGATATAGACCTGATCATTACAGAGGAGCCAGAGATGGGCAATATTGAGAAGCCAGTAGAGATTTTCCACATCATTGAACATTTCTGCTTGGGCCGTCGACGGCTGCACCTGTTTGGCAGGGACAGCACTATCAGGCCAGGTTAGATATTGGCTTGTTTCCACTAAAGAAATAGTTCACCCTAAAAATTATCATTATTTACTTCCCTTTATATGGTTCTCATATGCTGTATTCTGCAGAGTGCAAAAGTTAAAAACTGAAGGCAGTATAATTATATCATATTATATTATTATACACTATTGTTGTAAAATATTATTAGCACAAAAAAGTTTATGCTCAGTAAGATTTATTTTTGAATGGCATGTATGGTTACTCTAAGCTAATGTTATGCATTTTTTCAGGTTGGCTGACTGTGGGCCCCACGCTGACCAATAGTAACCTTAATGTTGAAGCTTATGCCGCCCACTTCGGTGAACCCAACTCTTACTTGTCTGGTTGTACTGAAGAAATCGAGAGACTTCGTCCCAAATCCCCACCTCCTAAATCCATGGCAGAGAGAGGTGGTGGTGCGCAGCGTGGAGGACGAGGTGGTCCCGCTGTGGGAAGAGGAGATCGGGGTCGGGAGAGAAATCGTCCAAACTTCCGTGGAGAGCGAGGTGGTTTTAGAGGCCGCGGAGGCCCACATCGTGGATTCCCTCCCCGGTGATAGTGCACAACATGACAACTTTGAGACTGAAAACAAAAAATGTTTGTTGCTCTCAGTAGGAATCATATTGTTTTGTTAGTTTAAGAGCGGAAACATTTTTTAGTGATATACAGACCTAATTCTGAATGACTTGTCACAATGCAAGTCACATGCAAAATATTTGTAAAAGAAAAAATGTATTAAACCCTGTTTATATATATATATATATATATATATATATATATATATATATATATATATATATATTTGTAAGGATTATTTTGACTTTTTTTATTTGTGTTTTAACATTTGCAAATTCACTGAGGACTTCTCCTCCTGCCATTTGCACACTTCCTGTGTGTCCTGTGGAAGGCAGTAGGGCTAAGTTTGATGATCAGTGTCAAAAGAGCTCATTGATTCTGTCAATAGTGACATGTAGAATTACTGGTTTGCAGTAAATAAAGCCAACCTAATTGATGTTTTCAGTTTAACAGGTTGTAAGTTTGTGGTGAAAAGCTGCATCATTAGAAAAGTAAAATTTTTTGAATTCTTAAAGGCTAGTTTTTTGCAATGCTGGGTGAAGAAAATTCTTTAAAATGACAAGAATACAGCCAGGGTTTCCACTGGATATTTGAGGAAGCCCAATTTTGAGGAATTTTTTTTTTTTTTTTGATCTGGAAAATAAATCTGTATAGGCATTTTTAAAATGAATATGCATTTTTCTTTATATGCCAAGCTTCAAAATATTTTGTCAAAGTTTGAGAAACATTGAGCTGGAATCTTCTATCAAAGATTTTTATGAAGTAATTTCATAAAATTACTGAGTATATAAGTGTATTGAAGAGTATTTAAAATTACTTTGAAATCTCACTATAGAAAGACCATACTTCCACAAACAGTAGCAGAATATTGTTATGCTTTTATTCACGAATTGCTCAATAACCAGTTATCTAAGCTTTAGTGTTGTTTTCTGGCCTGATTTGGTTGCAACATTACAAAAAGTGTGGGATTTTCCAGTTTGGATTAATGTAACAGCATCATCTAGGCCAAGACAAATGTGGGTCAGTTGCATGTTCTGATGTAATTAGCTCATGAATATCCAGCACAAATTTGCACATTTTCACATGGTGGATTATATCTAGGTAATAAAGTATCAGAGACTTTGTGGTGAGATTTTCTGTCTTGTTAGCAATCACCCAGAATACCATAGTAATAACATTGCAACACGGTAAATGCCACTTAAAACACATAAAACCAATAGTAACATTGGCACCCATCCCAACATCATTGGTTTAAAAGCTTTAGGCTAGATATTTTTTGAATAAAAAACTAAAAACCAAAATGTGTTACAGTTATTCCTATACTCCCCTTCTGTTAAGTCACTAAGACTGAAGTAACCTGCCCTCTTATTTGTCGATATGCAATGTCACATCCAATTCAATTAATTATAATCAGTTTGTTTCACACCTAACAGTTTTGTGGAGTAACTAGTTACATGTAAGAGAATTACATGATTTAATTACAAAATAAAATGACACAGAATTAATTGAATCAGCCTTAAGGGAAAACTCCTGTTTTACTCTGTACTGAAGCCTGATTTGTTCACGTTTGCGTAGCTCCACAAACCAATGGCGCTTTAGCATAATGACCCTTATGTAAGACTGAAGAGGCTCTCCGGCTGGAGCTGTGGAGCTTTCATGTATGGTGCCTCAACGGGAGCGAGCTGTCTACAACAATACCCCACAGCCTAAAATGGTCAGTCTTCCATAACTGTCTACAAGAGGACTTTACAGCCCAAAATTCCAAAACTTCCATAACTCACGAAGTTTAGACCCGATATCATGTGATGTGTCCCATGTGCTAACCTTTTTTGCAAGAGCTGCTGGATAAGGGGCATGCCCCCTCCACGCTCAAAGTGTATGTAGCAGCTATCGCAGCAAACCATTCTCTTTAAGCTAGCCAACTGATCCTCACAAACAAACTGATCCATCTTGGGATTTGTTTATTAGTCCTGCAGGCACCTCCTTGCGCCTTCGAGCCGCTCAGTTCGGCCGACTCACAGCCCTTACCACCCATACAATGGCCCCCCGCCTTCGAGCCGCTCGGTTCGGCCGACTTACTGCCCTTATCGCTTAAAACGGCCCTCCTCCTTGCTTTGGCATCGGTTAAGCGAGTGGGTGACTTGCAAGCGCTGTCATTCAGCGCCTCATGTCTTGAGTTTGGGCCTAATGACTGTAAAGTCATTCTAAAACCAAGACATGGTTATGTTCCTAAAGTGCTCTCAACTCCATTCACAGCTCAGGTGATCTCCTTATTGGTGCTCCCGGTTACAGATGGTGAGCAGGGTCCGAACATGCTCTGTCCAGTAAGGGCTCTGAGAGCATACCTAGAGCATTCTAGCCTGTTTAGACAGTCAGAGCAGCTTTTTGTTTGCTTTGGAGTCGTTTGCATAAAGGACTGCCGGCCACAAAGCAGTAAGTTTCTCGCTGGATCGTTGATGCGATAGCCTTGGCTTATGCCTCAGAAAACTTGCAATGCCCTATAGGTGTGAGGGCCCATTTCACAAGAGGGATGGCCTCCTCCTGGGTGTGGTCCACTGGAATTTCTATTGGCGAGATCTGTGCGGCCGCCAGCTGGTCATCACCATCCACATTTGCCAGATTCTATAACCTAGACGTCCCTGCTTTACAGGCGGGAGGTCTTTTAGTTTAATGTACCACTCTTCACCCTTGGGTGAAGCTGGTTATATTAGTGTTTCTCAGCTACTAGCTTGGGGCACAATGTTCATGTTCTCAGGGGCCCTTATTAGTGCTCCGAGACTGGGCACGCAGAGCAGGATGTCACGCAACGGGAGAGACCGTTTGAAAGGGAACGCTCCAGGTATGACGTAACCTCAGTTCCCTGAGATAAGGGAACGAGTGTTGCGTCACTTGGCACGCTATGAGCTGCACGATTGATGAATGTCGCTTCAGTCAAATGATCTAATGAACGGCGCTCTGAGCCGATTTATATAAAGGACGGCTCCGCCCTTTCTGGCGGGCTAAAGCGCCATTGGTTTGTGCAGCTACTAGTGCTATGTTCGATACATCAATACAATGAAAACTAAAACCATTAAAATGTTAAAAACAAAAAAAAAAAAAAAAAAAGAAAAAAATGGGTGAAAAAAATATAAAAAAATTTATATAAATGTCAAAAATGCAACAAATTACTGAAACTTTAAAGTAAAAGTGAAAACATTAAATATAAAAATCTAATTCAAAATCTTAACAAACACTAGTACTGATACTAAAACAACATTGTCTGAAATAGCACTGAAGCTGGATGACCTGTACTGTCACTGAACACACTGATCTGCCCCTGAGGCATTGACATGTGGGTTAATGAGGAAAAAAAGAAGCTGTGTATTTCCTCACATTACTTATTCAGCACACAGACACACACGGAAGTGTATACACACCCCAAACACACACATTATTAATTAGGCAGTCTATCATGTTTCCACTGTGTTTGTTCCACTAACCTGGAGTTAAAGCAACAAAAGATTACTTTCAAAGAGACTGGAAGACCTCATCACTAATTAAAAGTCAACTGATAACAGCATAGACCAATCGGGTGATGTCTGGGTGGGGCTTAATTAGACGCAGCAGCTGATTGGCTGTCAAAGTTTAGAATAAAACCATCATCAGTTCTTTAAAGTGTCTGGAAGCTTCTTACCTAGAAAAACTGTTGAGTTTGTTTCGGTGCTAATGTGGGGGTAACAAAAGGAGACTGGGCTTAGTTCGGATCTGAGCCCAAATCAATGCATCATTTAGCATGATGAATGCAAACGTCAGGCTAATTGTGTTTCATTGGAGCCGACGTGCGTCAGGCATGAGAGGGTTTCAAATGAGCAGAAATTAAGCGATACTCTGGAGTCTGTTTACCCTTAAAGCCAGTAGCCTGTTCTTTAACTAAACTCCAGTGAATAACACCACCTCAGTTTTGTAAAGAAGTGGGTAAGAAATACAGCAAACACACTTAATGAACATATATGATCTTCTTTAACATCTCTTCCTTAACTCAAACCTGTGAGTGTGTTATTGACATTCACATTTTTTTATTCATTGTGTATGTGTGTGTGTGTGTGTGTGAGAGAGAGAGAGAGAGAGAGAGAGAGAGTAGGGGAGTGATGATGGGCTGCTGATAGCTGAGTGACTACATCTGTAGAGAGAAGATTCACACTCTGTTGACAAGAACAAATGTGTTTGTTGTCATAGTGACACAAGATCTCAGAGCTAGAGAGAGATGAGAGACAGAGCGAGCTCCTAATTCTCACATTCTGTTCTTCAAGTCATACCTGTTGCCGAGCTGACTGCACTTCCATTAAGAGAGAGGTATGTATTTAAGTTAAGTTTTGACTAATTCGATTTTGAATATGTGCGTTTCCAACTCTAAACTGGCAATAATTAGGAAATTACAGGATTTTAAAAATGTATAAAAAATAAATAAATAGAAAAAAAGTTATAGTGAAAATGAAGATGAAATATTTAATTTCTGCACTCTTGCTATGTCACAGGTTGGTCTGAGCCTGTATATATACTGTTCAAAAGTAAGATTTCTTAATGTTTTTGAAAGCAGTCTAGTATGCAGCAAAAACAAAAATGTACTAAAAATAGTAATATTGTGAAAAATTCTTATTAAAATTTTCTATTTTTCTATTTTATTTATTTTATTAAATGTAATTTATTCCAGTGATGGCAAAACTGAATTTTCAGCAGCCATTACTCCAGTTTTCAGTGTCCCATGATCCTTCAGAAATCATTTTAATATGCTGATTTGCTGCTCAAGAAACATTTCTTAATATCAAAATTATTTTTTCACGATTCTGCACTGTCACTTCTGATTACTTTTCATCTTTTCTGAATAAAATAATTTCTTAAAGTCACACGGACCCTAAACTTTTGGAAAGTAATTTATGTACAGTGGATTAAAAAAAAAAAGTCTACACTGAAAAAGTCTACAATCTTGGATTTAAATTCTGATCTAAACGGTTACAGGAACGAAAGTAAAGACAAAGAAATAACGAAATGTTGTGATGTAAAATAAATAAGAAATATTTAAGGTTCTGCACTGTTTTTATGCACTAGTTCTAGTAGTGTCAGACTTTTGGGCCCAACTGTATATTCATATATAAGTGTATACTGCATATTCTTTAACATACGGGCTCAAAATACTATGTATAAGAAAAATCACTAACCCATTAATTCAACCAATGTAAAGACTACATTATACTGTGTGAGAATTATGTAAAGACTACATTATACTGTGTGAGAAAACATGTTGTTTACAAGTTAAATAACTGGCTTTTATATTGTCAATGTACTGACCCTAGTTGAAAGCCTCTGATCTAAATAATGCATGTAAAATAATACTTCAAGCTGATCTATGATAATCAAAAATGCAGTGTGTTTTTACAGAATTTGGCTCTATCAGAATGGTTAAACAGACTCTCAGCTCCACACTGGACTCAGATCTACCAGACGTCACATCACTGAACTTGCTGGATCAAGAATCAGCTCCTAAGAATAAAGCACACACTCCAGTCTTTCCTAAGGGCCCAATGAGAAAAGTATGTATCCAGTCCCTTAAAAAAAGGGTCACTGCAGTGCCCACAGAAAGGAACAAGATGAAGAGAGAGGGGATGCCTTTGGGATTCCCAGACTCTGTGTACATTCATGCTGCAGCTATTTTCCAGAAAACTCTTGTGGAGAAGGACCTCGCACACCGACTCATTCGCTATAGGCGCACCAGTCCTAAAGGCGATGATAGTGATGATGTTGAAGATTCTGGGATTGTTAACAACATTGATTCCAACACCAAGAAGAATGAGCACTGGGCATATGAGCTGGCGTTTAACACTCTGAAATGTGAGTGACAAAATGAAGTCAGGCCAAAATGGATTTTTAAGTATTTTAAGTATACATTTCCTTTAAAAATTTCAGCATTCTAGCATTCGAGTCGGTTTTACCTGCCTGATCTGGTAAATTCTATAAAGAAGCAAAATAAGCCTTGGGTAAGAGTGTAAATATCATGAAGATAGTGATGATAAAGAAGTTGTTTAGAAGGCACAAGAATCTAATGTGTCCAATTCATCTTGATTGTTTTTGCCAATAATGTCCCTGTGGTCACTGATGTCATTCTTTTTATGGCCCACAAATCTTTTAACATCAATTATTCAGTCCCTCATGACTCAAAGGTGTAGTTGGAAACAGAAGAAGAGTCATAAACGTATATTACTGTACCCCAAATTCCATTTTTCATCCTATCCTGTCCTTTAGTACAGCAGAGAAGAGCTTTTCCATTTTATAATGTTGTGGAGAAGACTGCGATTAGATGTCCCACTTTTTTTCTTTGGTGGTGTCTGATAACCCTGCTTGGTACAAATTAAATCTTAATTTGAGTTAAAAACAATATTTAATGTCAAAATATTTTCAACAAATTGTTAATATTGAATATTAATATCCTTAGTAATCTATATTTAATGTTAATTTCAACATTTACACCTGTTAACATTTATTTAATGGACCTGAGCTAACATGAATATTGCTTATTGTTGGTTTGTCTATTTATGTCTTAATTCATTTTAACTAATAATGTAGTGCTATCATGTTTTGTTGTATTGTTTCCAAAGCTTCATATCAGAAAATTTAAAGATAATAGACTGACTTTTGGATTGTGGTTCATGCAAAGCTGCATGCTCTCCTTGTTTCCTGTCATTTCTTCTCCTCTGACCTACTCTTTCCTTGCCTTCCCGTCTTCTTTCCATTACTGAGGTCCTGAATCAATAATTTGGGAATGTCTGGTCACATTCTGGTTGAGTTTCTTCTTGTAGCTTATCTTCCCTACACACATCAATGACTCATTCCTCTACTCTGGTCACCTCTCTCTCTCTCTCTCTCTCTCTCTCTCTCTCTCTCACTCGCTCGCTCTCTTTCTTGCTTTCTCACTTACTTTCTTAAAATTTTGCTTAGGGGAGGCTTTTTTAGTCTTTTTTTTAAGGACATCTATTTGCTTTTAGTGAGCAGGTCAGACATCAGTTAACTGACTGCTGTAACACTTTAATGGCTGCGCTGAACTGTAAGCATGAGGTCAGTTTATTCTTGCAGACAGTTCTATCATACAGAAACACAAAAAAATCTGACAAAAGCTTATCAGTCTAATGTATTATACAATGTATTAAAGGAGCTTTTTTTCTAGTCGTTATAATTTTTTGTTTGAGCTTAAATCCAAAAAAAAAAAAAAAAAAAATTAGATCTATGCTTAAAACAAACAAAATTTTTCACCAAAACTTTTGAAAGGATGAATATTAAAAAAAAAAAAAAATCATGAAAGTTGATCATTTTTAATAATAATAATAATATATATATATGCACACACACACACACACACACACACACATACATAAATTCAGTTCACATTCAGTTTTTACATTTAGTAAGCCAGTCTGAGTTGGAATTCAACTATTTTTAAATTAATTTCTCAGCAAAATGGATGTAACTCTCACACATGAATTATGCGGTTGGGTTTTTTAGGATCTTTGGTGTAGAGTTTTTTGCTTCCCACATTAACTCTTCATATTATGTTGTTGTATTACAACTATCCACTGCAGTATAGAAGTGATATAATAGCATCAGTACAGTATTGCTCAAACATTTATTTCATATATAAATATCCCAAACTTTCTCCTACCATCACAGACCAAGATCTACTGGAGGAGATCCTGACTGACAGCTATTTTTACCGTTCTCAGCAAATGGTGGGTCTGTTATGACTGACATCTGCCCTTTTATCTTGATATTATGATTGACTTTGAGATTGTGTGTGTTCAGCCAGATGATCTTATGGCTCTTGTGGTGGTCGTACTCTGTGACCTCCTGGACAGGAAGTTCCAGCCCAGAGAGCCAATGAAAAGAGCTGAGGAGGGACTAATAAAGGAAGTGAGACAGGTGGAGGACAGCCTTTGTAGGTCAGTAAGAGCAGGTCTGCCTTGTGAAAATGCATTCTTTAAGTTAGACTTACAGTAATGATGTTCTCTGAAAAATGAAAAATCCCACCCATGTCTCCTAGACAGCAATGAGATTAATTTGAGAGCAGGTTGAGACCTTTACTTAAGTATCCTCAGTTTCAGAAATGATCTCGGAAATGTCTCAAATTGCCCAAAATGCCAAAGTTTGATACATATAAATTCAAAGATTTCAATGAAAGCCTGTTCTGCCTCAGATTTTAAAAAGGTGTACTTGCACTTCATTTTTTCAAAACTGTGACTTTATTTCTCACAAATGTGACTTTCTCTCTCTCAGTTGTAACTTTATATTTTGTAATGTGACTTCATTTGGTGCACTTTTACTTTTCTTATAAATTGTGACTTCATTTCCTTTTTTAACTATTATATTTTTTTTACTGGTGGAAATGGAATATCTGTAGATTAAAACTCATACTTTTTCAAGTGAGAATAAGAAAATAGTTTGTGAGCTCTACAGTGCAAATATATATATTTTTTATTAATTGTTTAGCTGTCTTTACTGAACTTATTTTTTATCAATGTTTTCATATTTTCTTTTTCCATACAAAAAATGTGCTAATAATTAATTAAATAATATTAATAAATATTTTAAAATTATAGTTTATCATAATAATTCCTATAGTTGAAACTTTGTCTCCAGTTATGAGTGACTTTAAATTTTGGAATATGACCTCATATTTCGCAATTGGCATTTTTTTTTTTACTTTTTTAACTTTATTTCCTTTTTTCCCCACATGGTTTTTTTTCAGGGCTCCAACATTTTCGTGAAAATTCAATTCAATTACATTACATTACATTCATCCTCTGGTGATGTTGCATAAGTGTTGGACCTTAAAAATGGTGCTTGTATGTTTGTGTGTACATATCAGGTTCAAGACCAAACTGGAAGCCTCACTGGCTCAGTACAGAATAAAACAGAATTTGGTGACAATTGACAGTTTCCTGCCAACAGTTGTGAGGGTTAAACAACAAAGGTCACAAACATTACCGCTCTATGCCTGGGTCAACACCCTCAAAGCCAGGTAGTGTGTGTCTGTGTATGTATTTATGTATACACAAATGTATTTTCCTTATTTAATATGTAGACTTCTAATATTGTGTATGTATTCCAATATTTTCAGCATTGAAAATGTGTGTGAGACTCTGAAGACATCCGGCTTTACTCAGGTCAACTCACACACACCCTTGGTAGGAAATGTGTTCTGTAAGGACAAACACTGTTCCAATGTACTGCTGTTTCCCAGACAGCTCTCAAATCAACTGGAGAAAATCAACCTAGTGACAGAACACACACTCATAATACAGGTAATAAAGACACACAGACAAACAAGCATCATTAGTGCAAATCCATATCCGGGTTTAATATGTGTGTATGAATACAGGATAAATCTCGCAGTCTGGCCGCATGTGCGATTCGCCCGCTGTTGGTGGAGAATGGAGACGTTCTCATGGTCGGATCATTCTCTGCTCTGACTGTGGCTCATGTAGCTGTCCAGGCCGCTGCCTGTTCTGGCTTTGTACATGTATGTGGGGTCCTTAATTTCTCCACCTTCAACAATGAATTACAAACCATCCTCACCTCTACTGCCTGCAAAAGTAAGTGTTATTCTGCTGAACCTTATTCATGAGTGATAATAATAAAGTACCTGTTCTTTGTTTGGCCAGTAGTGAAGTATTGGTTCTCAGGTATTTTCTTTCTTTTTTTTCCATAGATGTGAAACTGATGTCTGAGTACTTCAGTGAACTTAATGAATGGGATTTGCGTATTCAGAAGGTTCGGGTGATTGTGTTGCTTCCAAAGTGTTCTGCGTCAGCACTTTGTAACCCTGTTGAGTTTATCCTCAATGAGAATGGAGGTAGAGCAATGCATGATTTTACATTTGAGACATTCTCTTTTCCATTGTGGCAGTTGGGTGAGCATTGAATAAATGCAAACTGAAACAACATTTCAAAATAACGTACACTGCTCTTATTCAGACAGAGGGCTGCTGCATGGCTTATCTAAAGGAATCGTCTCTGAGAGTAAACTGGAGGCACTGGTTGCCAAGCAGAAACAAGACCTCAACTATGCACTCACCTGTGAGACACACACACACACACGCATTCATTTACTACCTGATTCTGTGACATTAAGTAGTTTTAATACTCCCTATAAGTGAAAATGAGAAAACAATATGCGGTTCTGTTCATTTATTCCGCCCTCTTTACTGTACCTAATTTGGTCCCACTTTATATTAAGTGGCCTTAACTACTATGTACTTACATTAAATTAATCATTTGGTACAATGCATTTATTGTGTACATATGCTTTAACATTGTAGTTACATTTTTGGGATTTTAAGCCTTTAATGGATAGGACAGTATAGAGCTGACAGCAATTGTGGTATATGTTGGCGCACTAACCACAAGGCTATTGGCACCTACAATTACATTTATAGTTGAGCCATCCCTTAAACCTTAACCCACCCTTAAACCGCCCCATACCACCAAACCTGTCCCTAAGCCGTATCCCACTTTAAAAGCAGTAAAAGTGTTTTACAATACAATATGAACACAAAGAGCATTGCATTCATTTTTGATGTTGGAAATAGTTGTTAAGGCACCTTAATAAAAAGTGGGACCCCTACTTTTTAGCCATGTGTTCATGTCTGTCTCTCTCTATACTACAAAAATAATTTACTAATAATTAATAATTCATAGAATTTACAAATGTTTGTTTATTTTTCTGTAAAAAGGTTAAAGTAATACAATATAGAGTATACATCTTGATCAATTCTATCAAGAAAATTTTTTTTTCTCTGCATTATCTTCATAATTTTATTTTGTGAGAGAAAAGCCAAAATTACTGATCAAGAAAATACATAAATAATGCTTAAATAATGTTTTAAAATATATTAAAGGGTTCATGAACTACCTTTTTTATTATTTTGTACTGTCATCATAATTTAGAAGTAAAAAGCTATTTTCTGTTCTGTTTTGACCCCCCCCCCCCCCCCCCCCCCCATCAGAACACTGTGTTTGAATAGGCGTGGAAAATTGTAAACTCGGACGTAAATGCCCACTGCTATGATTAGCTAACTCAGTGCATATCACACTGTCTGTAATAACAGACAAAGCAATAGTGATGACACAATAATATCAGTTACTCACACTTGTGATCCAATATAGTCAGAACAGCATTGTCTTTTAGTTTCAATCTTTCTGAAAATCCTGCATCGAATTGTGCATCGTTTGTAAATAAATCTGCCGTAAAATTTAGTGAACAAAGGGCCAAGTTCTTACTGACACTGTCTGGATCTGGAAGTTTAACAAAAAAAGTTTATCATTTGGTTTCTGCATAGACCTGAGTTTGCCTTTCTCATTATTTACACTACATATGCTAATCGGTGGGCGGGGCTAAACAGGCAGTGATGTAGAAGCAGGCATTGATCTTCCTCTGAGGAGACAGTGTTTAGCCACACTATTACTTCATAAAGTGGCACATTCCACAAGCTGTCATTTTGACAGATTGGCTTCAATATAAGCTGTTTTTAGACTAACGAGAAAGTGTTCGAGTTCTGAAACTTACAAAATGTTTTTATAGCATTATAAATCTAAAGATCAAGGGAATTTTGATTTCTCAGTTCATTACCCCATAAAAAAAAATAAAACATTTATCATTAAACTAGACTCTTAATTACAATATTACTGTTTTTACAGTATTTTTGTATCAAATAAATGCAGCTAAAATATTGCTGACCCCAAATTTTTGGTATAAAATTGATTTATAAATCACATATTGACTAATGCACATCATCTAAGTTATAATGACCTAACTTGATTAACTGCAGTTCCTAAGGTGAAAGCTGTGGTGTACTGCACATGCTCAGTAAATCCAGAGGAGAATGAAAGACTTGTGAAGAGAGCGCTCGAGAACGCAGACAGCAAAGCAAAAGCTGTGCCCTTCAGGTATACATACATCTCTCTCTCTCTCTCTCTCTCTCTCTCTCTCTCTCTCTCTCTCTCTAAATTTTAACTATACACACACTGTCCAAGCATTAAGTCTTTCCTGTCACACGCCACTAACTGTAAGGATTTAAAGTTGCTGTATCCATGGAAACGGCAGTTAATCCACAGAAAAGCAAGTGGGGGAAGGATTATGTGAATGTTTGAGTTATGAAAAAATGGATATGAGTTGGATTGAATTTACAACACAAAACATCTCTCTCCGTGTTTCTCTCAGGCTGGTCAGTGCAGGATGGGATGATGAGGGAGAGAAGTTTTTCAGAACTCAAGCATCTGACGTCACAAATGGCTGTTTCCTCTGTGTGATGAAAAGAGAGGTGAGAAAGAAGGAACGAGAGAAAATCAAATGACTAACAGGTTTTATAACAAACAGCAGATAAAATAAGTATTGAACACATAACCATTTTTTCAGTAAATATATTTCTAAAGGTGCTGTTCACATGAAATTTTCACCAGATGTCGGTAACAACCCAAGTAATCCATACTTACAAAGAAAACAGTACAAATAAGTTCAGAAATTATGTTCTGTGTAATAAAATTTAATGACCCAGAGAAAAAGTATTGAACACGCTTACTGAAATTTATTTAATACTTCATACAAAAGCCTTTGTTGGTAATAACAGCTTCAAGACGCCTCCTGTATAGAGAAACTAGTCGGATGCATTGCTCAGGTGTGATTTTGGCCCATTCTTCCACACAAACAGTCTTCAAATCTTCAAGGTTCCATGAGCCTCTTCTCTAATCTTTAGTTCTTTTCATAGATTTTCTATTGGATTCAAGTCAGGTGATTGGATGGGCCATTCTAGCAGCTTTACTTTCTTTCTCTGAAACCGAATGAGAGTTTTCTTGGCTGTGTTTGGGATCATTGTCTCGCTGGAATGTCCACCCTCATTTCATCTTCATCATCCTGGTAGATGGCAGCAGATATTCATGAAGAATGTCTCAATACATTTTTCCATTCATCCTTCCTTCAATTATATGAATTTTGCATGTATTTCACAGGCTTGTCTAAATGTTGTGCAGCAAACTTTAAACGAGCTTCAACGTGCTTTTTGCGGTTGCGAAGGTCTTGAGAAAGCTCTTTGCTTTTACCCATCATTAAATGTTTCTTGTGTGACACGTTTGGTCATGAGACACCTTTTTATAGGCCATCTGTTGGGACTGAACCAACTAATATTAATTTCCAATGACTAGGGGCAGGATTGCTTTCTAATTACTGATAGATTTCAGCTGGTGTCTTGGCTTTCCATGCCTTTTTGCACCTCGCTTTCTTCATGTGTTCAATACTTTTTCCCTGTGGCAGTCTACTTTATTAGACAGAACTTCATTTCTGAACTTATTTGTTTTGCTTTCTTTGTATGTATGGATTTCTTGGATTGTTACCGACATCTGGTGAAAATGTCATGTCAACAGCACCTTTGGAAATATATTTACTTAGAAAAATATTGATGTGTTCGATATTTATTTTACCCGCTGTATATAATTGGACTTTTACAACCATAGTGATTTGCTGTGATTCATATGCTGTGTTTATATCTAAATAAGCGTGAAGAAGTGTCTGTGAGTAGAGTTGGAAAGAGCGCTCACACACACACACACACACACATACACACCGCTCTCATGCAGAGCTTGATGCATTGCTGTCCTAAATACTGGCAGCGTAGCTCCAATTTGCACTAAATAATGAACACATGTGTCTGATCGCATTAGCATCCACACAAGACCACACACAGCAAGAGAAACAAGGCTGTAGCTTCTTTTGTGTGTGTGTGTGTGTGTGTGTGTGTGTGTGTGTGTGTGTGTGTGTGTGTGAGTTTGTGTGTGTGTGCGTGTGTGTGTGTGTGTGTGTGTGTGTGTGTGTGTGTGTGTGTGAGCTTAAATTTGTACTTTATACTGCATATAGACTGGGGTTAGTTGTCACTTTCGTACTACAATGAACATACAAGTCAACTGAAATTAAAATTAAATTGAACACTATCCTTTTAAATTTATCATTAAAGGAAACTGCTATTTATCACTGATAGTAAAGCAGTTGTGAAATGCAAAAATAAAATAAAATAAAAAGATGAATTATTTCTTTTTTATGCCAGTGAGATTTTTTTTCCCTAAGAAATTAACACCTTTTTTCATCAATGATGCATTAAAATAATTAAAGATTTTGGTTTCAAATAAATGCTTTTTAAACTTTCTATTTATTAAAGAATCCTCAAAAAATGTATCAGGGTTTGTGTAAAAATATTAAGCAGTACAACTGTTTTCAACATTGATTGAATAATAAGAAATGTTAATTTATTAAATCCATTGAAAACACAAGACAACTTGCCCCGACCTGGTATAAACTCTTGTCCCAATAACACAGTTTTTAACTTAATGATTAAAATCTACCTTCATTTTATTGTTGACAGAAATTGTGTAAAATCAGCTAATCAGAGCTTACCAGGACTTTTCCAGGTTTGTGAGCAGAATAAATCATATAATCGGCAGACAGTGGTTGAGTCGTCTGTGGCTAAGGCTGTTGAGATAAAACCTTTGTGACAACTAGCCCCAGTCTCCCTATATGTAATATTGCTCTATGCATATTGTGGGTTGCCATGTTTTTGCCAAGTAAGACATGTTCCTGGATCAACATTACTGTCCAAAAATACAGACTTAACTCAATCCCTACCCCTAAACCTAACCTTACCCATAATTTATTCCCAAAATCAGAGGGAAATGACAGCTGATTAACAAGGATGCAGAAGCACCTAATCTTGATTGTAAGCCTAAAACTGACATTTCCTAAAAAAGTTATCTCTCAGTTCTGATTGGTTGATTGGAATAATGTTCCAGGATCTACAAGGATGTTGATCCAGGAACATGTTGTACTTGGTGAAATCACGCTCACCACATATGTGTGTGTGTTTTACTTTCTAACAGCAAGACCCAGCAGAGGTAGAAACTGTGCAGGATATTTTAGCACGAGCCGTTGCTAAAGGTTTGTTGGGTGGACTGCTCCCTCCTGACCCCGTGAATGGAGAGAAACTGAAAAAGAGAAAAAAACAAAAAGGATCCAAACCAATTCTTCCGCCTTCCTCCCAGATTGAGCCTCTTACATCGGTGATGATCAGTCAGAGTCCTCCAGCTGACGATGTGCTCATCTATACCATCATCCAGACAGCAGACGATTCAAATCACACTTCCAGAGTCCTGAATGACAGTTCCACAATCCTAGATCATGCTTCAAGTCAAAAATCTGCAGTTATGGATGCCACATCTAGCACTACAAATCACTCCAGTGTTCTAAACCACTCATCCAACAATACAAAGCAGCCTTCTGTTGTGCAAAAGAAGCGACCAAAAGGTCATAAGCCACGAGTTAAAGTTGCTAAGCAGTCCAAGAGAAAAAAGTCTAAGTCCCGCACTCGTAAAGAACGTCAGAGCAGGTCTCGACCTCCACGCAAGAAACTCCTGCCCCTTCGGCCATCTCAACACACAACCATTACCTCCATTAAACCAACTCCACCTCAGAGCAAACCTGCTGCCATCAGAACCCCACTGTCACTGCACAGATTCAGACATTTGTCTCAACGAGAGTCCGTTAAACCAAAAATGGAAATGATCAAATCAGAAGCCTTCAAGCTAGACAGGGAGGAAAACCTGTCAAGAGAGTTCAGTCTTCCTCCTGTTTATCCGCTCAGTCCTTCACATCCCTCTTCATCCCCCTATCGATTGTACTCCTCCATGTCTTCTAATTTCTCCAGCAGTCTTTCCTCTTCTAGCAGCATTGCCAAAGGCAGAGACTCCATCATCTGGCATTGAGCTACAACCTGTTGTTCATAAATACACATCCCGCGTGCTTCCGTGCAAAAGAAGAATTGTAGTAAACAACAATTTCATCGCCATTAATAGCAAGGTACTGATCTCATAACTAAAACAGTATAGTTGATTAAAGGGATAGTTCACCAATTAATTACTCACCCACATGTCATTTCAAACCCGTAACTTTGTTCATCTTTGGAACACAAATGAATGAAAACCGAGAGCTTTCTGACCCTCCATAGACAAAAAGTCCCACAACACTCAAAACCCATAAAAAAAAAAAAAAAATCAACAAAAAAATAATCAAATAATTCATCATCAGTACAACAACAATAATTTTATGAAGCTATGAGAATATTCTTGTGCACAAAAAAATAAAATAATGACTTTAGGGGTCAGAAAGCTCTCGGATTTCATCAGAAATATCTTGTTTAATAATTTGTTTTCCGAAGATGAACGGATGCCTTACATGTTTGAAACGACATGTGGGTGAGTAATTAATGACAGAATTTTCATTTTTGGGTGAACTATCCCTTTAATGTTTATGTATGTTGTACTTTGGCAACATTGTAAGTGTATCATGTATACTGTGTTGAATAAATTATTTTATTTGTGATTTATAACCTAAGGTCCTAATTTTGTGTGTTGCACTATATGTCAGAATATGGGAAAACAGATTTACATTAATATGCCCCACAGTTGATTGACGGAGTGGTGTATTACTTAAAACCACATTTATCTCAATTTATTTAAATTAATTTAACCAATTTATATCTCAATTATTCATTAAATCAGTTGAAGCCCTTTCTTATGACCAACTATAAATATTCAGCCTATCTAAAACCAAGTGCCTGCCCTACGTTTTCTGATAATCAGATGTACCTCACAATACGGAAGAAAATGTATTATCATGACTTTAATAATTATGCCACTAAAGCTTTATTGACTTATATTTTATAAAATATTAATATCCAACCCCGTCTCATAAGAAAATGTATACAATTAGGCTTTGATTTTTTGGAGACATGCTAAGCATGAAGGTCCACCCCCAAAACCTCAGTTGGCCATAAGCAGATCATACAACTTTGCCACAACAATTTTAAAACTTATATGTTACATTCATTAGTTCATAAGGACATTTTTTGCTACTCACAACAGACTATATTTTATGAAATCAGTAAACAGCCAGAAACATTTTGATGTATTTTGTGATATGCCATTTATTTTCACAACAGTTTACATTTATATGGTGTACAAATTAGTGTAGAGCAGAGAAAGCCAACATTTGCACAAAAACGTGTGTTTGAGAGTATTTCAGCAGTAGTGTTAATTCTTAGCTTGTTAATCCTTGTGATGAGATTTCCCCCGATGATCGCCAATCAGAGTGATTCACCATACAAGAACACGAGAGTCAAACACACTACTCTTGGCTAACAAGAGAATGATGATTCTACACTGAATTATTGTACTGGACTACACTACCCATAAGCCTCCTCCCTCTTTCTGGTTTTGCATGTAACAGCTGACTTTGCCTGTTGCCACTGAATTCATTTTGAAACATAAAATGTGATTGATTCTTATTCACTGTTAACCCCCCCCCCCAACAAAAAAAGAAAAAAGGAGGGAATAAAAAAATCCAAAAGAAAACAGTAAGTTGTATAAGACCCAACATCACATTCACATGAAAAAAAAAAAACTGAACAAGAACCAATATGCACTTCAAAACTGCAAAAGAGATAATAAGAGGAGGAAAGCGAAGGGGTGCAGTACACAGGCAGTTTGATTTTGTGTCAGGTCATTTTAACACTCTGATTATCTGCAGGGTGAAAGCAGAGGCCTCGTGCCGTCAAGATACAAGAGTAATGGTTATAGTAGAGCTAGCTAAACATCTACATACTGCCCAAACAAATGCACTCTAATTTTGGTCTTGGTGAAAAATCTGATTGTGATAATCTTGTTTAAACTGACATTTTGGAACATACACTAAATGACCAAATGGATGTGTAATATAATACAAATCATTAAAATCATTAAAAGGACACTAGTCCTCCTTTTTGCTGATACACCAGCTTCAACTGCATCCTAATTTGCTAAAAAAAATTGTTTCAATGCATGGCTTTTTAATGGTTTACTATTGTAAATGTGTTATGCGTTATAGATGGATGTCTTTGATTTTTGTTGCTTTTAAAATAAATCTAAAAGGGTCTCGAGACCCTACATTGGGCGCCACATTTTTAAACTGCATTGAGTTAGAACTTTTAAAAATGTGTCAAGACCGTACGCTTGGTGTCACATTTTTAAAACATGAAGTTAAACCTTTTAAAAAAAATAAGTCTTGTGAAATCCTATGTTGGGTGCCATGTTTTTAAAACAAATCTTGTTAAAACTTTTAAAAATGTGTTTTGAGTCCCTGCATTGTGCACTGATTTCCTGCACTGCATCTCAAGTTCTCAAACATATTTTGAGTGAAAGATCCAAAATGAGATTGTTTGAGATTGATTTTATGCACCGGTTGCAACCAAAATATCTGAACAGCCAATTGTTAGGTTTAACATACTTTTGTCCATATGGTGTATTCTAAAGCAGACTGAAGCTATACCTGCGTCTAATGTTGGTTTGGGCAGCATGTACAGATCATACAAAGCCTTTTAAATGTTATGTTATCATGACAGTCAGCGTCTGAGTTAAACAGCTCTCCAGAGTAACTGTAAAGTGATTTGAATTGACATTTGTTTGATTTGTTGTATAAGGGTAAAGAGTGTCTAAGCTTATGATACATCACAATGCAACCAGTATATACCGATATAAAATAGAATAAATAAAATAAAAAATATCATTTCTGTTCAGTACAGTTTTTCTTCTTAAATTGTCCCAGGACATTTTTGTTCCTCTCAAATCGTCCTCAGAGCTAAAAGAATGCATAGATAGACACTTACAGTTCACATCTCCTCCTCTACAGCTAGCTCTCCTAAAAAGGACCATAAAATAAATTCATATTCACAATCTCTACCATCTTTCACTCTTCTTCTTTCCTTTGTTTTGTCAGTTGGTTTATCTACAACACATACATGATTTTTTTTTACAGAATGCCAGAATAAACGGGATCACAAGACATGCAAAGGCAAGTATGACCAAAACATGACAAAATAAAAGTATCTGAAATTCAAAAAATAAAGCCTTATGATATGATGTTTGCTATATATAGATACTATATGTACACACACAAGTGACTCGTCTAAACCCTTTTGAAAGAAAGGGTAAGTCTAGGAGTACAGCAAGACCATGTAGGTACGTGCAGGAAAAAAAAAAAAAGTTTGTGAAGCGCAGCCAGGACATGTAGAGCCACTAATGCCATCCAAACATCAGGAATGAATGCTGGAACTGAAATAGCTCTGGAGTTTTTTTCACTAACTTAGATCTGCTGCAGATAGCTTCTATTAGTCAGGTATTTTTTTGACTTTCAGTCACTGGAGAGCCTCTCGAGGAAGTAAGCACTACTCTGGGGTTCAAAGCAGAATTGACACGATTGAACTGTTTGACTCTAGGCAAAGTTCTTGCCGCCTCCTGTATGTTGCTTCATGAGTAATTCAGTTCTCTTCCACAACATTCTCTCTTTCAAAGGAAAAAGGCAATTTCACTTTGGAAATATAAAAAGCACATTCATACTTTACATCTACACACTAAACTAAACAGGTAATGTCCTTCCACCTGTGTTAATGCACAGCAAGTCTATGGGAAGTCTGATTCATCAGTTGTTTGTTTAATATTGGCATCTTTTCCAAGCCTCCTCATCAACTTCTGGTGAAGATGAACGTGTCAGCAGAGCTTCTTGAAGAAAGCAAAATCATTTGGTGAAATCTTTGATGTATTTCAACGTTGATGTTTCACTCAGCCGAAAGAGTTGCGATTTCCATCTTCCTACTTGGAAAAGTGCAAAGGAACTTCACTTGAATACGAACTTCCAAATTGCACATTGTGAGGTGCCATTTTTTTCCCTACAATTTGGTTACTAGAAGACTTCATTGTTGACACTGAACAAATGCAATGCTAATGTAATGTATTGTTGTTATTTTGTTGCCAGAAGGTGCGGTCACATTTACAATAGGTGTCAATAGGAATCCAAGTGAATGGTAATTTCACTTGAGGGCGAGCGATTTCCCCATGCAGATATCTCTATTCGGGTTCAAGTTTTTTCCTGCGTTGACCAATAGAAATATACTTGGTTTGAAAGCAACTTGTAAGCGAGTTGTGCTTCATACATCGCTGCATTACTGACAATTAACAATGGTCCAAATCTTCGCCAAAATATCGCTAATGTTACCGCACCTTTGCACATAATCTTTTGAGCACTGAACATTGGAGCACCTTGGTCAGAAGATCTCAAGTAATAACATCCGTCATCCAACTTTGAATGCAACACAGTGCACAGTTCCTCTCATCCATCCATTCTTGTTCATCAGGATAATAAAGAATAGCTTTTATGACACTTGTGAACATCTGTTCGCAAATGAAGCAGCATCGAGCTCCTCTACACACCCGCACACACATACAGTCATGCGACAGCGATGAATTGTGACAATATGAAGAAGCATGGGTGAGTGAAGCAGCCGTATTTGTTCTTTTTGAATTACACAAACTTTCTTCAAATGATCAGGCTTTGTCCAGATAAGGTGGTACTTATAGATGGGCGAAGCCTGTTGGTTACAGTCATGCTGGAGACGTGTGGCTTCCCATGCAGATATACGCATGACTGACATATGGGAGATGGAAGAGAAGGGCTTGTAGATATTGGATTAGGTGTGTGAGTAAAGGGTGTATTTTCTTGGCATCAGCTCATTTGATAATTACTTGTTTCAGAATTTCCAACAGTTTTCGTCCTCGAGTTTTGCTTCGTCTCCATCACGTGACTGAACAGATATGTACAGGACGTTCTGATAGCTATAAGCATGCAGAGTGTGATGGTGAGAATGCGTGCTTGTGTGTCAGATCACTGGGGGAGCTCAGTGACTGGTCTCTTCTGTTTGAGCGTGTCGATAAGGGAAAGAACTCCACGTTTGACGCTGGTGGAGACGCGGCGAGTGACTGAATCAGCAGGGGGTGCTTGTGAGCAGGCTTTCTGAGACGGAGGGCGTGCCACCAGACACTTCTGATACCTCAGCTGAATAGACAAAGAAACGAAGACAACAAGAAGAAACAGTGAGTGGATGAATTCATGTGTTGAATTTAATGTTTAATGTAAGATCTGGTTATGAAATATGACATTAAACTTTATGAAATAACAAAACTTTAAATAGAATGGGTTAGGCTTAGGTTGGGTTGTTGTTTGAACCACAGCTTGACTAAAGATGGACGATAAATCAGACATTTACAATGGTTAAAGGGTTACTCCACCCCAAAATGAAAATTTTGTCATTAATCACTTACCCCCATGTCGTTCCAAACCCGTAAAAGTTTAATTCGTCTCTGGAACACAATTTAAGATATTTTGGATGAAAACCAGGAGGCTTGTGATTGTCCCATAGACTGCCAAGTAAATTACACTGTCAAGGGCCAGTAAATTATGAAAGACATCTTCAGAATAGACTATCTGCCATCAGTGGTTCAACCGTAACCGTTGTGAAGCGACGGTAATACTTTTTGTACGTGAAGAAAACAAAAATAACGACTTTATTTAACAATTTGTCTCCTCTGTAACTCCCCACATCACTGTAGTGCCATTTTGGAGAATATGAGCTGAACGCAAACTGCGTATGCTCTTCTGTGTCAGGCCCAACACAAGGACACGTTTTCTACGTGTATTTACACTTTGATTTGAATGAAAACAGCGTATCCTTGTGTCGCGGCTGACACAGAAGCGTGTAAGCTGCCTGCGTTCAGCTCATATTGTTCAAAATGGCACTACGGTCATGTGGAAAGACAGAGAGGAGACAAGTTGTTGAATAAAGTCATTATTTTTGTTATCTTTGCATACAAAAAGTATTCTCGTCGCTTCATAAGGTTACGGTTGAACCACTGATGGCAGATGGAATATTTTGATGATGCTTTTCATACTTTTCTGGACCTTGACAGTGTAATATACTTGGCAGTCTATGGGACAGTCACAAGCCTCCTGGTTTTCATCCAAAATATCTTAAATTGTGTTCTGAAGATGAACAAAGCTTTTACAGGTTTGAAACATGGGGGTAAGTGATTAATGCCAAAATTTTTATTTTGGGGAGGAGTATGCCTTTAAGAAACATTGAGACTATTAAAATGATTTTAATGTTTATTTTTTTTTATTTGACCATCAAGTTTTATTCACAGAAATGTCAGTGTCATTTTTAAATATATTTTAATTTTACTATATTTTATTAAGGTAGCTGTTTGTGGCTATGTACAGTTATTAATATATATAATATATAGGACAGTTAATAAACTGTAAAAAAAAAATTAAGTTTTTGAAAGAAGCCTCTTATGCTTACCAGGTCTGCATTTATTTGATCAAAAATGCAGTAATATTCTGAAATATAACTACAATTTAAAATAACTCTTTTCTATTTGAATATATTTTTATATTCTTATATTTTTACATTTATGTAATGCCATTTATTCTGTGAAGGCAAAGCTGAATTTTCCATTAGCCTGTCATATGATCCTTCAGAAATCATTCTAATAAGCTGATTTGGTGTTCAGGAAACATTTCTTACAATTATCAGTGTTGAAAACAGTTGCTGCTTAATATTTTTGTGGAAACCCTGATACATTTTTCATTTATCTGAAATAAGAAATCTGATGTAACATTATAAATGTCTTTACTGTCACTTTTGATCAGTTGAATGCATCATACCTGAATAAAATTAATTTCTTTTCAAAAATCTTACTGACCGCAAACTATTCAGTAGGCTGACATATAACTATTTTTGCAGCTATATTGCCCAGCTCTGGTCTTGACATTGATTTTATTTATTTTTTTTACTATTAAGCTATAGTGCCCAGTGCCCATTTATATTTGATGTGGTGTTATAACTCACCATGCATGCTGCCTGAACAGCCTCTGACACACTGCCAGCATTGGGATCACACCAAAACACATGACACTCAAAGTGCTGGTTCCCAGAGTCCATGATGAATGCAAATGAATGCACATCTTTCCCAACTCCCATAAATGACAGGAAACGCACACGGCACTCCACTAGGACCTCCTCTTCTTCCTAATATATGTTATGACACCAAGAATCATATATGAGTAAACTTTTTTGAACAACTGTGTTAACACAAAAAGTTGTACTTTAGTAAAACACACAGCTATAAAGATGTTATGGGGTTTAACGAGTAAAAGGATGAGTAATTGCCTTTTCTTTGATGACTGTGACTGTCGCATCGGCTACATTCAACATCACAGGGACCCAGTCATCTCGAATTGATGATGTTATCAAAGTGTCTATTGCACCATTGAGAATGTCCATGCCTAGAAAACAAGAACATCTGACCTTGTAATTGCATGTACAGTTCCAGGAAAAAGTATTTGAACCCTTTGGCTGTCAACATGAAATAGCCATAAGAACTAAGTCACAACAATGTTCACAGAAATAAACAATGATGCTTTCAGTAACACACTATGTAGGGTGGAAATGATTTCACCAAAACTAACTAAACTAGAGTCAGGAGTCATCTAAGCTGGAGTACAATCAGTGAGACAAGGTCAGAGTCAGCATGCCCTATGAAAAAACAATCACAAAGTTTGCTATTCACAAAACGCTTTTGTCGGATGTAAACCATCCCACAAAAGACATCTCCGAACACCTAAGATGAAGAATTGTTGTCTTGCATAAAGCTGGTAAGGGTTACAAAAAGCATGACCCGAAGAGAGGATGCACACCACACAGTCTCAAAAATATCACTGAATTGAAAATGTATTGTAAGGAGGAATAGTTCCAAACGTCTGACAGTCATGCGTGGCTGATTTGAAAGAAGGTCAACAAGCTATTAAATAAGGATTTACATTAGTTTCCACCCTGCACCGTGATTGTTTACATTGTATTTTAATAAACACATGTAAAAAAATAAAATAAAAAAAAAAGCTGATTCAAGCAGATTGTGTTTGTCTTTTGTTAAAGATCAAATTTTATGACCAATTTATTCATAAATCCAGTAAAAAAAGTGGAGAGTTCGGGGAGGATAATATGTGTTAAATGTGAACAAAAGTAGAAAAGCAGCGAGTGTAGGTGAGGGGAAAGAAGAGATTAAAAAAAAATGGAAGACTATGAGTGATTGCTCACCTATAGGTCTGGCAACCGGTATCATGCCAACATATAACACCTGGAATTTCTGCACCAGTTCAGTCTTTGGTGTGGGGAACTCTGCTAAGGGTAACATACAACATACACATTAACACACACACAAACCTATTATTTAACAGAGAAGAAACACACATAAGCATACTGTGTTACCTTGTAGCGGGACGTCGAGCCCAGCATGTGTTCTGTCCTGTAGGGATCCTCCAGCCATAGCTTTGGCATTCTTGCGCTCTGCCATGATCTATTACACAGAAATCGAACTCATTAAATTCACTGCCCTAAATCAGCAGCCTAAACAGAATGTGAACCCTATTTCTTCATTCTCAGCTGTGCTCTATCCTTGCACACAGACTTGAGACTGCCAGTGGTTTTCACTGCAATCTAATATCAGTTTTGTGTTACACAGTTTTGATTGGGCCACTGGGGTTCATTTTGTGTTGGATGTTGTTTGTGTAGCATTTAGTTCTCACCCTGGAGCAGATTTCGTGCAGACTCGTCGCGATGGCTTTGGCAGGGGTGTCACAGCGGAACACATGACATTTTAATATCCGGGTATCCTTATCTCGCGCTACATATGCAAAATCCCTGTTTGCACACAATTAAAATCAAACATGATTAAATCATATGTAAACAGCTGTTTAAAGTCAACATGAAACACATTTTACCACCCATTTCACTCATAATCTGTCATATTTCCAAAAAGGATACCGTACTAGAGAAATGCAGGACGTCACTTTATTTTGTCCATAGGGAAATGATTAGACCCCAAAAATTTACATACCAGAATGGATCCAGGTCGAGATATTATATTTTTATTTAAAAAAAGAAAGAGATTTAGACAATAAGACCAGGAATGTGCAATAATTAAAAGAAGCAAATATTTTAATTGCTTTAACAAAAAACAACAACCATATTACATCAATAAACAGTGCAGATGAACACACTTGATTATAAACAAAAAGATTTTTTTTTTTTATTTGATTTTGTGTGTATTTGTGTGTTTGTGCATGTACTAAGAACTGCCCTCAAACACCCTGATGGATGATGTGCCCTTTAGTTTTAACAGAGACAATCAATTTAAAACAGTTACTTAAAGAAACACACCCACATTTCAAGCAAACAAATAATGCTGTAAAATATAACTATGGATAAAATGCACACACCTCACCTACTACAGTATATGCAGGTGCACGTGGCTGTCTGATGAATGAGAGTCTCTAAACTTACACCACCAGCTGTATTACACACATTCTTTAATATTTCCGCTAAAAATAAACTATTATGAACACAATGACCTGCAAGAGACTACAACCAGGCAATGATGAGAATACAAGTAACAAAAGGGTAAATCAATTTACCTCTCTCTGAGTCCCGGAAAGCAGTCAAGCAAAAGATAAAAAACATGATGAGAAAATACACACAATAAAGCCCATTAATGAAACACAAGGAAAACAAATTTCTGCATAAATCATTCGCAAAACCTTTTTAACATAAAACTGTCACACAATTCAATGCAACAACGTGTGCATTATGAAGGAGTGACACAGAAACACGTTCTGTTTGTATTTCATAAATGGGTTCCAATGTGTACAGATATTTCAGAACATGTGCATTACAATTAGAGCATATTGGCTATGGCAGGATGCGTATCTTAACTGCTGAAACTTGCTGTGAAAATTCTCATTTCAAGAAAAGATTCATTTTTAGAAGCATTGTATTTTCCAAACCCCAATATTACGTATGAAGAGAAAATTAGAGGGAAGAGATAGGAAACAAGGACCAGCAGGTGTGACGAGAATTCAGACATTTATCACAATGTATGTGACACCTCAAAACATGAGGCTCTCGGTGTGCAACCAGTAAAAACCATGAATATGTAACAGTGTGATACATATTAAACAGACAGAGATTTAAACATATATATTAAACAAACATTAAACAGACTGAGAGGGAAAGAGAATAAACCAGGTGAACTCAGTGCACTCAATAATGTCCAGAATGAACCCCAGGCTGGTAAAACCTGTTCAAAATGGGTAGTTTTATAGTACCTCAGCAGGATTCAACTGAAAAATGTGCTTGAGGGTGAAGGAGAAACCACAAGGAGGTACAGGGAACAACACAAATGGACAGAGAACAGAACCCTGAGGTTCCCCTAAGGAATGTGAAAAAAATGCATGTGTTCTAGTTTGCGTAGATGTGTGGGATGGTATCAGAGGGAAGGCCTGATCTGAGGGAACACGCAAGGAAGTTGCAGTCTCTTTCAAATGTAACCCATTTAGTGACGTGAACATCTTGCCGTGACCTACTTTAATAACTGAACACACAGTACTCCACAATACTATCCTCACCACAGTAAATAACAACACATACAGTTCATCCATAATTCTCTAATACTGAAATCTCCTCCTCCTCATTCACACCATCTGGAGAAATTCCACCCACTCCACCTTCTAACAGTCCTACTAATTCATCCTTTCTCACTCCAGCAAATACTTCACCTGAAAACTACTTAACAACAAATGCCATACTGTAGAAAAAATTGGCTTACATTTATTCATGGCTACTGTAAAGTTAGGTGACGTATAGAGTAAATAATAAAAAATGCTGGACATAAAAAGAGTAAAATACTCACATCTATTAAGTAATGTGTTTTCCTGCTATAGCATTATGCCAGACCCCTCTTCTACAGATTTTCACCTCCTCGTCTCATCCTCTGCTCTGTTAAAAACATGCAGCTCACCTCTCTACACTCAATCTTTCTTTTTTTTTACCCCCTTCTCATTTTTGCTCACTCTCCTTCCATCCAATCCCAGCATTCCCTCTACCCTCCCCCTCACGTTTCGCTTGTCGCTACGGTAACCTCCTCCAGGGTCTTGGGAGGAAAATGTTACTGATGGGCTTAGTGGAGTATTAGCATAGGAGGACACAATGATCACATGTGAACACATACTTACACATGCAGACTACACAATAAATTAAAAAAAGCCCAGTCTAAAGTATCATTCCTGTTGAGCGACCATATGAACAGTGCCATCTGCTGGTCAGAGTGTAGTACTGCTTACACTCAGTGAGGCAAAACTGTGATTCAGCATCCCTGATGAAGTATGCTGCAGTCCACCCCTGCATCATTCACACACACTCACACACACATACCAGTCAGCTCTTCAGGGACTAAAGCACGAAAAGTAAAGCTCTTCGGTGTGTGAGAGATTCATATCAAACATTTGGATGACCTCAGAAACACTCTACACATACACATACGGGCAGCCCCTATAACACTGGATTAAACTTTCATTAGCACTTGTCTCTCAGTCATCAATCTTTTATTTCTGTCCTGCTTTCACTGGGGTGACTTCTTCAATCCAGAATCATTATATAGTGACCTTTAGTGTGAAGAATCTGGAGGTGTCTCGATATCAGAATGCACAGACACAATAAGTGAATTTCTTGCAGAGTGTACAGATAATAAGTGCATGAGGAAAGTCACAGGTGCACGGATGCTGACGTTTGCAGATCTAAAATCTCTAATTAAAATTAAATGCAAAGAAATCACAGAACAAATTCTACATGCAACATGCTACACTGAATAGTCATGATATAAAAAGGAAATATTCTGTGAATAAGGTAAACTGTCAATTTCAACCATTTTTTTCCATCATTTTTGGATATTCAAAAGTTTAAAAAAAATTTAGTAAATATATATGAAATACTGCTATTAAATACTGATATTTATAACAATGTATGTTCAGTTGGTGCATTCACATGGCAGTTGTTACATATCATTATTCCTTCCTAATGATTATTTAATGGAGAAACAGTGAGGTTACTCTATTATAAGTTTATTATAATTATATTTATTATTATAAGTTCTTGTATTTTTGTACATTTAACTTATCACATTTAAATTTTGAAAATACTTGGCAACACTGGCTGAAAAAAGTACACTTTTATAAGCCCTTTAAAATGATAAATGTTGTGATATATATCAACTATTGTAAAAAGGCTGAAAATACTGAGATATAATTGCTTATTATTTAATATATAGCATTTCCCTGTAGCAAAAAAAGGATTGTAATGTTTCAATTTACATCCATTCGATATCTTTTGTAGGTCAGTTCAGTTTTTGAAATGCTCTTTATCTGATTTAACCAGGCAGAAACTGCTTATTCAAAAAGATTGCAAAGCTTTGAGTTAACATTCAGTGGGTCACAGAGATTAAACATTATTAGTGTTGGTAGAAGACCAGTCAGCCGAATAGGATCAGCAAAGTAGAAAAATTAGCTCCTCGTAAATAAGACCCTGATGATGTTTGTGGCAGCTGAGAGCAGTAAAGTTTAAACTGATATCAAATTATTTTTTGCCCCATCTGTGCAGTTTCCAAGAGAATTTGGAAACACCTCCCACATTTTCATAAATAAAGAGTGAGATATTAATCATTCAGTTTTGTTCAGTTTATCGCTGTCATTTATTAAGCATTTCATAAACCCTTCATCATTTAACATTTTCCCCTTAACTAACCCATAAAAATACACAATGCCATGGCAACCAGTGCTTACCTTCCATTATCGCGGCCGACGCCCCACACGCGGATGCTTGCGATTGGCTGAGAGTGTAGAACGCTACGATCCATCGGGTCAACCAGATTCAGCATGTTATTCTCCAGAATGAGGTACATATCCTTCCCCTGGACACACAAGTTCAATGTCAGAGGTCAAGATAAGGGTTTAGTTTTAGAACCTAGTGAGCTTTCTAAGCTGTCCAATGCCTACATAGACAGCTGCCTTCTAAGGCATCATATAAATAATGCTGATTAATAATAAAAACTGTGCTTTTTGGTATCTAATAGTGGTGTAATGGTACTCGTATTTGTATTGAAAATTTAGGTACGGGTCTTTTGGTTTGCGTGTAAAAGGTTTAAAGGTTTAAACACTGCATGAGAGTATCTTCATTAGAAACTGCCGGTTTTGAATATTGTTACTTTTGATAAGAAACAAAGTCTCTTCTTTCAAGTTATGTACATTTCCTTTAGGAAATTCAAACACAACAAACGCTGTTTTGTTTGACACTCTGATGTGGCTCCGACAGATTGCTGTATAAAATCCTCAGTTCAAACAGCTGGACTCAGTACCTCTGAGTCTTTATTACAAGTTTTAATGTGAAATAAACATGAACGAACATCTCATACCTCATGTAACCTCTCAATCAGTGTTTAGACCGTGGAAAGACATCAATAAAAATCTGCTATTAATTGTTACCTTATAGTAATGTAAATGTGCTCCCTATAGTTTAGAGCAGAAGCTAAGGTAGATTTTTACCCCTAAGAAAAAAATTATTAAAATAAATAAAAGTTTAATATAAAGGTATCTAAGAAGCATTCTGAAACCAATCAGAAGTGCACCTATGATGCCCTAAAATACTCACCAGGTTTTGGAATCAATGTCAAAGCCTACTATAAGGTCTGAGGATGCTTGTGCTTGTATGTGTGTTGAAAGTAATGAATAAATGATCAGACCAGAAAATAAAAGGCAGGAGGAGAACAGAGGCTTTCTTCCTGTGTCCTGTCACAACACATTAAACTCTCTTTCTTCCTCTTCCTCTTCTATTCACTTGCTTTTTTCTGCATGACATTTTCAGCTCTCCCTCATCTTGTTTTATCCTTTCTGCTTTTTTGTTTTATCCCCCTGTTTCTACCTTCCCTCTTTTCAAGATGATACAAGACATGTTTAGAAACATTGTGTATATTTTAAATGAATATGCATACATGCCTTGCTGAAGAGTGTGCATGTGTGTGTCTGTGTGTGCGTGTATGTGAGAGAGAGAGAAAGCCATATCTCACCTCTCCCCAGATGCCCACAGTGTCTCGTATGTCATTCTTGCAGTAAGACAGTTGACGAATGCAGTTGTTAACAGCAACGCTGCTTTTACCCGGAGCCAAGTCCTCTTCAGCCATCTCTACCCAGCCAAGAGAGCGCACAGCAAAAACACGGTAATAAAATAGCACAAACCCACTGATTAAGCACAAACACTGTGACCAATAACTACAGGGCAACTGCTACACACTTATGCAAATGAAGAGCACAGCAAATATACGACTTAAGATATTACATATATTCTATTATGCCTCATATCCAAAATCCTCCTACTCCTCTATAGTGATTAGAGACTAAACTGAGAGAACACCTCTTAAAATATTCACATGGCATCTTCTAAGAATAGCTGCTGCTAAAATGAGTAAGAAAGAGAAAGCGCATTCATACACATACATGATTATTTACACACACACACAACCTCTTAGAACAGGGGTGCTGAGATCAAAAGAGAAGACCCCCTTTCACTGGAAGACCTTATAATACAAAAATAAACATGGTTTCCTTAAAAAATATTAAGCAGCATAAATCATTTCAACACTGATTGAATTTTAAGAAATGTTCTTGAGCACGAAATCAGCATATTAGACTGATTTCTGAAGGATCATGAGACACTGAAGACTGGAGTGATGACTGTTGAAAATTCGACTTTGCCATCACAGAAATAAATAACATTTTAAGAAATATTAAAATAGAAAAATCAATTTTAAACTGTAACAATAATTCACAATATTACTATTTGTATTGTAATTTTGATCAAACAAAGACTTCGGTGAGCATAAGAGATGTCTTTCAAAAACTTGGAGACATCAAACTTTTAAATGGTGAACATTGTGTAATCAAATATTTGAAGGATTAAATACACATTGCACTTCACCTCTGTCTTTTAGAGCCACTGTACAACAAGAAGACCATGCAGTGGGCAGAATTCCAATTGGACTGGAATGTGGTACATTTTTGTTAGTGATGGTTTGCACCAAAAGGCAAATGAACTAGTTTTATTGTACCTTTTTTGACCATTTTATAGCTTGGCAGCCATGGCCAACATCCATTTTCTTTAGAAGCTGAAGAACAATGTTTCACATTTTGTGTTTTGTGGCACAAATACATGTGACTATGCATTTATAAGCCGTTTTTGAACTGTAATTGTTTCTCATGAGGATGTCTGTAAAAAATAAATTTACGTGGCACCTCAGTGATAAAACTTAAGATGGCAGTTTTTTATGTGGATGGTTGGAGAAAAACAAAAATTCTGAATTCGCTTTAATAGCATTAAAATCACAGGCTAACCCCTGTAAATGTTGAAAATTCCCCTACTTCACCATGAGAAAACAATTACCATCCAAACAGGGCTTTAGTCTTTTGACAAAGAGGGTTCTGTTTAGTGTTTATGTTAACATAAGGGTTCCTTATTGATCCATTAAGTATATGTTTCACTCTTAGATAAAAACATCAGTAATATTAAATATAAATTTCGCTTTCCATTGTATTCTTTACCCACGTCTCCAAGCATTACGTGCATGTGCATTTCTTTGAGCAGCCAGCAGATGGCAATGTATATCTAGAAATACATTGGACGCTGGAAACTCCTGACAGCGCCACTAAATTCCACCAATTTACAAACAACAGCGTTTATTAAATAATTTGTCCCAAATCTGCAACATTTTAAAACCATACATTTATCAAGCTTTTTTCCCTGAATAAACAGCTAACGAAACTAGGGGACAAAATAAATTGTTTGTTAAAATCATTATTTAGGCTACTTCTTAACAGGAAGCAAAATGTCTATTTCTTTCGCCCAACCGAATGTAAATGGAATGGCCTGTTTTCCATTATTATTTTATCAAACGAACGCAAGTATCTATCTGTTTCCAGTGCGGAAAGAGGTGTTGCCGCAGTTGCAACAAACGGTATTTAGTAGACATATGCATGTCTTTCATTTGATTCATGTCTGTCTCTTACAACAGCAAATGTTAAACCACATAATTTTGCAGTCTCTAAACAAACACCAGCCAAATGGTGTGCAACTCCATTAAACAGTATAGTATTTATATATATTTGCTTCAGAGCTTGACGATTGTTCATTTGGATCCTGCCTTCAAGACTAAAATAAGTTCTCTGCAGAGTTTTATCTCTGAATAGCTGCAGTATGTGCAGAACAAACTCAAGTGCCCTCACCTTGGCTTCAGGGTCACTGTTAATGCTGCTGGAATCTTCCTCTTCCACGGGAGCAGGGTTTCTAAACACAGCCACACACACAGTCAGAAGAGGTATATACATTTTCTCTCTTTCATTTATTTGTATTTATTTGCTTTCACACACCGTAGCTTGAGGGAGGCGTAGCGGAGAGTTGCGCCTTCAAACTCTTTCAGACTAGGGTCAGGGTTTACTGTGGCTGCCTGCAGATCCTGAAGCAGAGAAAAAGTAGAGTTGAGCACACAACGTATAGCAAACCCACAAATGTACAGTGCAGAGATCACGCCAAACAAAACAGGAAAGCACAGTTCCTGCGATGAGTGATTACACAAACTAAAATGAAAATGATTAAATTAGTTTTAAAAAGGATACAGTGTGAACCCTGCGTATTTTACAAAAGGGATTAAGAGTGATCAATAACCAACATACAGTGCAAAAATCATTTTCTTAATCAGTATTAAAATATCTACATGCATATTTTAATAAATAAAGTGAAAGTATAAGATTTGAAGTTTGTTTCTGAATTTAGATTTATGCTTAAATCAAGAAAACTTATTGGCAAAAGTGTAAGAAAAATACATTTAGTTCAAAAAATGATTTTTGCAGTGCAGACAGACAAAATTACACAAAAGCCACGCTGGGAAGAAAGGTTAAAGGTCAAAAGGTAAGGAAGGTATGAAGCAGCACAGGATCTCAGAACACAACTACGCCAGTAGAACATCTACAGGTAGAGCGCCCTTTCGTAGAATTTTTATTTAAAAATAATGCAAAAATGCAAAATATGGGCTCAATATTTACCAGCCCAGTGGGCAAAAAAATAGATTTCGAACCCTGTGAAGAACATCAGGTTTTTGACAGTAGTTTCCTGAGACATTCTACTGTGTATTTGTCTCTGCAGTTCAATAAAAAACTGCCTGAGATACTAACCTTCCAGATCTCACTATCAAATCTTTCCCACAGCAAAATCACTCCATGGCTGTTTCTGCACCATTATTCACACACAAACGGGGAGGACAAGGTTGAGGGGTCAAGGGTGGGAGGGTGGAGAGAGACAAGACAGGGTTGTTAGATCACTCGGCAAGCATGTGTGTGTGTGTACAGTATGTGTACAGTATATGGCCGTTCAGTGTTTGGTTGTGATCTGATTAGATGCAGTATGGATGTTGATATCGAACTCTGTGTTGCAAGAATCAAAGGATAGCTCAAACTATTTTTCCACTGCATTCTGAGAGTAAACATTTGTTGTTGTTACCTTGTCCTCTTCCCGATGGCGTGCCTCAGAGTGTCTATCCTTTGGCATTATCTGTAGGGATGAGGACCGAGGCTACACACACACACACACACACACACATATACATAGTTTTAGCTTTATTATGTATGACCAATATCAATACAAATTTCAGAATATATTTAAATTTGACAATACAATATACACAACACTTCAAAATTCAGTGAAATGTTTTTAAAGAAATTAATACTTTTATTCAGCAGGGATGCTTTAAAGTGATCAAAAGTGATAGTAAATACATTAATAATGTCTATTTCAAATAAATACTGTTCTGTTCATCAAAGAATCAAAGGAAATATTAAATATATGTAATAGATAAATAAACATTAATATGGAAACATTTTTTTTAATGTAATAACGTTTTATAATATCGTTTTGCTGTATTTTTTTTTTCAAATGTAGTCTTAGTGAGCATGAGACTTCTTATATAATATAATTTTTTTAATTAAATCTATTGACCGCCAAATGTTTGAATGGTATTTTCACAATATTCCAATTAAATTATTTGTCGCACACAATGCGATACGTTTGACAAACAATCTTCCCAAAATTGTACCGATAATCATTTATAAATCTGAGAAAAAAAAAAACCAAACAGAAAAACCGTGTTTGGTATTCTGCCTTCGGGCCAGTGTTTCATTTTGTTTGGCTTCAGCCAAGAATTTTTATTTCAGTTTATCCATAATTCTCTGTACATACACTACTAGTCTTTACTATTTAAAATAACTGTTATATTTGAATATAGGCCTATTTTAAAATGTCATTTATTCCTGTGATCAAAGCTACATTTCCGCATCATTACTCCAGTCTTCAGTATCACGTGATCCTTCAGAAGTCATTCTAATATGCTGATTACTGTTCAAAAAAACATTTCTATTATTATTTTTATTATCAATATTTAAAACAGTTTAAAACAGGATTCTTCGATGAATAAAAAGATCCAAAGATCAGCATTTATCTGAAATAAAAAGCATTGTAATATTATACACTATACTATTCAAAAGCTTGTATTTTTTTTTTTGGGGGGGGGGGGGTTATAGAAATGTACACTTTTATTTTGCTTTTATTTAGAACTGTATATTTTTATTCTACTCTGCTGTTTTAACATAATAATAATAAATGTTTTTTGAGCAGCAAATCAGAATGATTTCTGAAGGATCACTTGACACTGAAGACTAATGTCTAGACTAATGAATTTCACCAACAAAACGCTATCTATTTTACAAGACAGTGATAAAAAAGTACTTCTCAACTAATTTTCTCTATCTCAAACAAAGCAAAACAACAAAAAAAATATAAGTCATGTTAACCTAGTAAGATTGATTTAAGAAGTCAACTGAAAAAAAAAAAAAAAATCTGGCAAGATGCATGTCTTCTTTTGTTCAGTTATTCAAAAGCGCATTGCCATTTTGAAACAAAAAAAACCATGTGAGGTTCTGTCAACCTTGCTTCATTTTATGCTGCAGCAAAAAGCATAGACTCAAAGGACCAAAAAGAGATTTAAGCCAACTTTTAAGGACAGGAGTAATTGAAATAAAAAAGAATCAGACTGTTAAGATACATTGATATGCATGTTTGATCAGTTTCATTTATCTAATAAGCTTTTTCATACATCTGAAAAAATAGTTGATAAAATAATAAGGGCTGATAAAATTCACCATTCACCAGCCACTGTGTCTGATGGGCAAGAACATTAATTTGCCACCCTGCCTGCACGGTAAATACAGTCATAGCAACCTGTAACTATATTAAGAATTTACCCAGTTCCGTTTAATCCATGACGACTAAAGTACTGTCACATCTGTTATGGCATTTCCCTGAATTTTCTGTTTCTTTTATGAACAGTTTGTGAAGTTTGTGTCTTATCCATTTATTTTCCACAACCAAACTGTACTCATTGTGAAAGCTAAACACCCAGAGAATGGCAGGATATGGCCATAAAGTATTGTCCATACTGTAAAATGGGAGCTTGATGAAAAGACTTACAAAGTAGCAGCTGTTGACAAATCCACAGGAAGGAACATTGGCGTCAGAGGATGAGGAAGTGTTTGAGGACAGGATAGGGGTAGGGTCCAGACATGAAGAAGACGGGACGGGGGCGGGGTCACACGAGCTGTCGGAAGTGGTGCTGCCTGAACGACTCGAAGCTCCGAAAAATATGTCGGCATGAGGACATCGACTAAAGGGACAACAAAGAGGTACAGAGAAAATGATTGGTCAATGTGGATAAGTCAACTTTTGATTTGTTTTATGTCCAGTTTGCGTAACAACATGGTTTCAAAGGGTTACCTCGTGATCTGGAGTGGGCGAGGGAGACAGGGAACCCAGGGAATGTTTGCGGCTGGCATGGCTGGGTCCAGTTGGCACCGGATGGCATGGGGCGGGTCTCCCCCACTGTGTGGTGCCCGTTGGAATGTGCCAGTAATAAATACCAGCCATGTCTGTCATCATCTTCCATCCTGGAGGCAAATCAGGGTCTGTCTGAAATGACTGCTCCCCCCAGATATCTGTACACACAAATACACAAGGTCAGGCGTGGTCAACCAAGATATCCAAGACTCCTACGATTGGGTGTTATGACCAAAACCTTGTATGATGACATGAGTAAAATTTAAACAAGGTATGGTTTCATCATACAAGAGTTAGTTCTGGTATTCTAATCTGAATGCGAACAGTGTTCCAAGAGTGTTTATATATAGTATAACAACATTAGGATATTATACTGTTTGTATTAATTTCATGTCTGTGTTCTCGGAAGAGAGGTGCTCCAATATTATATTCATATATTGACGATAACCAATATATTAAAAAAAAATTAAGTATTAATATCCTGTTAATACTGGACATTCAATAATATCGTAAATAATTCAGTGTCAGTGCCATCTGGTTGACACTCCAACACAGTAAGTGGCGGTTTTGCATCTAAAAGGGATAGTTTACCCAAAAAATGAAAATTTCTGTCATTATATACTTACCCTCATGTCGTTCCCAAACCTGTAAGACCTTCGTTCATCTTCAACACAAATAAGATATTTTTGATGAAATCCAAGAGCTTTCTGACCCTGCATAGACACAGACGGTAAAATGGTCCATGTGACATCAGTGGTTCAAACTTAATTTTACAAAGCTACAAGAATACTTTTTGTGCGCAAAGAAAACAAAAATAATGACTTTATTCAACAATTCTTCTACCCAAAGTCACCATCTGCTAGGAGAGTACCACAATGTCTATGGAGGGTCAGAAAGCTCTTGGAATTTCTTCAAAAAATATCTTAATTTGTGTTCCAAAAAAGAAGGAAGGTCTTACTAGTTAGGAATGACATGAAGGTGAGTAATTAAAGAAATAATTTTCATTTTTGGGTGAACTATCCCTGTAATGCTGGTTACCACTTATCAGAAGATAGATGAAGTGTGTAGCTGCTACTGCTGCAAAATTGATACTCTACCAATACCCGAAAAAAAAAAAAAATTGCTTGCAATTGTGGGAGCTTCTTTGGATCCTTGATGTTAGCCACCCCAGTCTTTAGAAAGGAGGCTGTAAGAACTGTAAGCACTTTTTGTACGTTTCTGCACAGTTATAGTTATTTAAGCTCACTGCTTCCTTACACTCATATTTTAAATGTGATTTATTTGCTGGGAGAAAAAACACAAAATAAAGACGAATTGGACTGATAGCTTTTTCTATAAACAATATAGAAACATATCATTATTGTGAATTCTTTTGGCCACAATAATCATGTAGTAAAATCTGATATTGTGACAGCACTAGTTCCATGGCAGTCCTGACCAGAGTATGTGAGTGGCTAGTGAACTGAACATGGGGTAATGGCCAATCAAATGAAGGGGATGTCAAATGAAGGGCATGTCAAAACATCTCAAGGGCCCCAAAATCACCTCGGACCCCGGAGGGTTAATATTTTATAAATAATTATTTATCCTGTCCTACATATTTTTTTTTCTCATAATATTAAAAAAAAGAATTGCTCAGCCAGACTCCTAATATATGGATGTAGCAGCAAGCAGCAACCAAATAATTAAAACTGCTGAAGTCTAGATACGGAGTCACTATGGGATATGAGTGCCCTGTAATACATTGTTGCTACCATGAAGCATGGTATCTGTTTCTCTCACATGAACTTGCTACTGTTCTGTCTGTCCTCACTCAGCAGCTGGGAATGTTTGTTTCATGTTTCACATGCTAGTAAGAGTATTATTCACACAATGGAATCTGGATGAGGAAAACCACACATACACAGTAAACCACTGCAGTCTGTTACTCACACATATGCTGAAAAGATTCAAGCCAGGAAAACACGTCCTCACCAAAAACATGAAGCCGTGACATTCAGTGTGTATGTATGTGTTTAAAAACAACTCTACAGAGATTCTCAAAGGACTTCGTGTCAATCTACACAACACTTCCACAAAATGAATATAGCGAATGAACTAACAGTTGAAAAAAAATAATATCTAACACTGTGTAATAACCAGCTAGGAAACAAGTGATAAAATCTCATATAATATTCTAAGCTGATGCACTGTTGATTTTTAGGCTTTCCGCTGTTACATTTATATCCCCGACTGCACAATATGCAAAATCAGTATAAATGAGACAGATGACTGAATACTCATGATACAGCTGTGTATTGCATCTGCTAAGATCCTTAACTATGCACAAACTGGACACTTTCTATCCTATTAGGTCACAGCAACTATTTAATTCAAAAAGTTATTAAAAACAATGCAGGAAAGTGTAAGTGTACATGCTATAGGTACTAAGAAAGGTGTTCCTTATGGTGTTCTTAAACAACACCTAAATAATTTGTTGACTTGTTGAAGGTCACACAGGTCAAAGGAAAATGCCAACATGGTGGATGTACTGAGAATCACTCTGGGTTGCTCCGCTCATAATGAAATCTCATTAGTCTAAAATCCAGCTCCACATAGCACAAATATTGGCTGTGATTTCATTTTAATTGTCAATATAAAGGTAACTTTTGGCTGGAAATTTGTCTGGATAATAAATGGTAATCTCTCAATCTAAAGGATTTTCAGTAAAAAAGAAAACTTTCAAATTCTGATATTTTATAAAAAAAGATGAGGTCAGATTTACTTCTGTTCATTAAATTTTTGCAAGCGAAATCAGCTCATTTCAGTAGGAATCCATATGTAGATTTTGACCAACAGAGAGCTTCTTGGTTTGAAAGTGACTTTTGTGTGAGCTGTGCATCATACATAACTACATTACTGACAACAATCTTCATTTACACTGTATTAATTAAATTAAATAATGTCTATAAAATTCACCAAATAGGGGATATGAGCAGGTAACAAGTGTTATTTTAGTATCTCTGAGATTACTGTAGTACTTTTTATCAACATTTAAATGATTTTCCCCTATTTCCATTTTAGTAATTTTTGAGTTTTGTCATTTGTATTTTTAGTTTTAATAAATTTTCTTTCAGTTTTAGTTAGTTATTTTAGCAGCCAAGATCAAGTTGTTTTTTGTATTTGAATTTATCAGTTAATGTTTTGTTTTTTCTTTAAATTTATAAAAATGTTTTTATGAATTTAGTTTTAGTTAACTATAATAACCCTGTAAATAGCATGTTGAGGAAGAAAGCATGAGTTGAGTAGCCTCACTGTCACTTTAAGGCATGACTCACTTCAATGAGACTTAATAATTAGCCAACAGAACTGACTTAACTGAGTGAAAACAGCTATTAGCCAGCACTAGTCATGTACAGCAGATCTAATCACCCGGCATGCAAAGCGAACACAAGTTCTTATTAGAGATGTCTCCTGCACCCAAGTTCTCTTTCAGTACAACAATGAGGCACTGCAGTACAGGAACTGTAGTGTTCTTTAATACTGGGTGGCATCGTGCTGAGGTGCATTATGGGACTTATAGTCCCTAATATATAAGTGGGTCACCACAGCTGCCCGAAAACCTCATTACAGTTCAATCAAACTCTTATACAGATTCAAATACAAAGAAATAGAGACAACAATCAGGTTGATGTTTATTAATGGTCTGGATTCTTCAGCAATTTTTTTTTTTCAGGTAGACAGCATGCTAGCATATATTAACTATCCTCAGCCTAGATCTAAACATTCAACCCACTTTTGATAATGTCTCTCTCTTTCTGCCGTCTGTAAAGCATGTGGCGAGCAGAGGGGGAGGGGAGAACAGCTGTAAAATTCACGCTCACACGCGGACCCAAGTGCCATGAACATATGCACAAACTTTAGTATTCAGCACACAGTTCAACACCCTTCACTGCATCCTCCCTCCTTCCTTATCTCTCTTCTCCGCCTGCATTTATGAGCATGCACACGCAATGGAGACGCGTAGCTACATGCGCAGCACTGACTCACAGCCACACAGACACACCGACGCGCAGTACCTACCCTCGTAATTCACTATAACAATGGCCAACATGTAGTCTTTACCCAGCATCATGACTGAGCAGCCGCAAGCAGAGAGGATGACATGAGAAGAGAGAGGAAAGCAGAGGCAGAGCCGGTGAGGGACAGAGGGGGCGAGCGACTGATTGAGAAGGGAGAGGGAGAGACGGGGTGGGTGAGCATGCGAGAGCAACAGACTCTGTTTATTTGCTGTTTATTTTTTATCCAAATCTTGCAAATAGATATCAGCTTCCTGTCCATCCGGGACACCAGGGCTCCGCAAAGCCACCTCCCTCGCCGAACACTCGGTCACCCCGGCAACCCTGAGATCATTTTTCCTTCAGTGTCACTAACGCGTGGTCATGTGACCTTGGTATGACAAGATACAAAAAAACAGTGGGAGAGGGATGGATGTGCAAGAGTTAGTGTGCTGTGGTGATGCCAGCTAACATCTGGGTGTAAAACCAGTTCACAGCTGTCCATTACACACCATGCTGGCCCGAAGGGACCTGCCACACACCTGTGAGCTTTTCCTGTCTGGTGAGAGAGATTTTGACAGACACTTTGTCATGGTAGACTGGTTTTGAGTGACAGTCCGGGGGCAGAGAGAGGAGACTTGTTACCACAGAAACAGCCATTTTGACTCACCACAAGAAACTCCATCATTTATCCTCTGAAAAAAATTGATTCAAGCACCCTCATGGCATTCCAAACCTGTATAATTTTTCTATTGTGGAACACTAAAGGAGATATTTTGAAGAATGTTGATGTTGCTCTTTTCCATACAGTAAAAGTACATTTACATGCAGTTATAATAACAACAGCTGCATAGTCAAGCTATAGTCTTCTTCTGTCTAAGCATATAAATTGTGTAAAAATATGCAATTGAATATTTTATAGATTAAATACACATCATGTTTCACTTCAACCACTGGCTACAGTTAGCTACAGTTGCATTATCTAGGTCTGTTAATCCATTTCGACAATGAAATCAAAAAAAAAACTTAACAGTAACCACTGCCTGTCAATCTTAAAAAAATTCAAAAAGCACCATAAAAGTAGTCCATATGACTACTGTATCCAAATATGGCTACTTCCATTGAGGAGAAAGTCCAAATTCACAGTAATCATAAAACAGGCGAAAAGTACCCAGATGATGTGCTACTTCCGCTTAGATTTCAAAGTGCGCTCCTGTGGCCTCATGGGATCTTTGTTATCCCACAGGGCCACAGGAGAGGGCAACATGGTGAATGTAGTACGTCCAGATTTCAGAACCACTACACACATACTATATACAACATACTAATGCAAAAGAAGTACCTGGTCGGAGAGTATGCGATTTCAGATGCAGCTCTAGTTTTGCAATAAATTTATATGAGGAACTTAAACATTTAAAGGGATAGTTCCCCCAAAAACTAAAATTCTGTCAGCATCTATTCAATCATGTCATTCCAAACCCAAAAGACTTTTGTTCAACTTCGTTGAGCAAGCATATTTGGGCTTTTGTTTAAAATATTTGATGTTCTCTGTTTATGTGAGTTGATCAATCATTACATGTCAATAAAATCCTAAATCAAATCTTTTATATAAAATGATCATGTCTCATTAAAAGACTTGGAACAGACCACTTAATTTATGTAGATTGTTTGTACAATGGCTTCATGAACTTTTTGATACTTTACAGTTTTGGTGGAATGGATTTTCAATGGAAGGTAAGAAACCTCCCAGGTTTCATTAAAAATATCTAATTTGTGTTTCAAAGACAAATGAAAGCATTTTGTGTTTGGAATGACACAAGGGCTAGTAAATGATGACAGAATTTAAATTTTTGGGTGAACTTATCCTTCAAGTCACAGAAAATCACTACAACTCACTGCAACTCTCAGATCTTAATTGTGACCTTTATTTCTACATTTTCTGAGCTCGATAGCCACTTGTCACTGTCCACTTTCATTATATGGAAAAGAGAATTTCTTATTTTGTGGTTCACATCATACAGGTTTGGAATAACATTAAAGAGATTAAATGACGAAAATTAGAATTTTTAGATGAATTCTACCTTTATAAAACTACATTTTCAATTTACAATTTAAAAAAAAACACAATATTAAACATGCTTTTAATAAGCTTTGCTCCACAGCCACAAACCAGACACACACTGTGCTGCATTTACCTAGATCACACTTCAGTGAAGTGAAAAGTCCAAAACACACAAACACCTCTCTGCCAACGCACTTCAGTCAAACTGAAAACCACACAAACCACATGAGTGCACCACATCCACTACACTGGGCCAAAACACACACACACACGAAACCACACTGAGGAGACCAGCAAGCATCGTAAACACTTTGAATGTGTACTACTGACCGCTCTCTTCTGGTGAGCCCAGTGATGCACTGTCCTGTGACAACGTGGTCCAGCTGGACTCCTCGTCACTGTGTGGAAGGTTCTGGATACGGTTTAGTGCCCGGTCTGTCTTGGCTCCCGTCCGTGGTCGGTCTTTTTTCGTCTCTGGTGAGGAAGAGGAGGATGAAGAGCCGACAGACAGGAGGGGCGTGTCCTCAGGGCTGTGCAGTTTACTTGGAGACGAGGGACAGGGATTCTTCTCTTTCTCCAGCAAAGGTTTAGTGACATCCTCATCCTGCGCATCAGACAGTTCATACGACAGGTCATCCAGGCACGACTCCAGGTAACTCTTGGTCTTAAGGTGCTCGGGTGACTTCCTGTCTGAAACAATCTCCGTTTTCTCAGACAAAATGAGCAGGTCGTCTCCACAATTCTCCACAAGATCCTCCTCATTAGTGTCCTCATCAATTAACTCATTCACTTCCTCATCAACGAGCTCGTTGTTCAGGTCAAAGTCACTGTGAATGTCGTCGACGTTAGACTCGCTGTCGAGGCTTAATTCCTCAACATTCCTCAACTCATCATCGATGTTCTCTGTTGATTCTGATTCAGCTGTGTTTCCATCTTCGTCTTCTTCGGTGGTGTTCTTGTTGTGATCCTGTCGCTCTGCAGCTTTACGTAACTGATTTGCACCATTTTTGGCCAGTTTAGGGTTGGCTGTGGTCGCTGAAGATGGCGAAGGTGGTGTCATGCCTTCACCCAGTCCCATCGCACTCTGAATGCTTGTGAGTGCGTACTTCTTTCGGCACTTTGGGGGCGTGGATTGGCCCTGTTTGATGACATCACCACTAAGCAGTTGATTGTGTGAGGAACGCAGGCTGAGGGAAGTGGGCGGAGTTGCAGAGGGCCCGTTGTGATTGGCTACATCCACAGAGGGGGAGGGGTTATGTGGTGAGGGCACGCAGACTGACATCATGGCTAGAGTTAGAAAAAGTGAAAAAGCTGTCAAAATCACACATAAACAGTGCTTTAAACAATACAAAAAATGTTTTTTAAAGTTTTTAAAAAAAATCTGTGCAAATATTTCTAACATTTCTTTATTTTTCAATTTATTATTATTTATTTATTATTTAATTTATCAAACTAAAGCAGCATTTTGGTCAAATTTTAAAGCTCTTGTTTTTGCCCAGTGGTTGATTGACAGATGAGCAAGTGGCTTGTCGCTGTTTGTAAGGACACGTCGGGACAGATTAAATGTAAACAGGGTCAAAGAAACCAATTTAAGCAATGTGAATTAACATCAACATGTACATCACCTAGAATTTTCTTTGATTAAATGTGAAGGAATATAAAAATATGATAATACTGCATGATAGATCAACACTGGGACTGAATCAGCAATGGCGTTCATGAAAAGCTTATTTGTCTTTGCTCAAGCAGCTCTGCAGACTGTGCTGCTTCCGTGCTACCAAACTAAATTACCACATTTAAAATCAACTTAATCTGAAGGGAATTGAATGTGATTATAGCTGATTTACAACCCAGTGCTTCATACTATGATGCGATTGGGTGGAAAATTAAATCAGGTTCATGCTAAAAGATGAGCTGATTTTTGCTAACACTCAAAGAGAAGATTCATAGAGACAACACATGCACTAGGAAAGAGGATGTATCCAATCTCACAATAATCCAACATATTACATGAAGACAGATGGATACAAACAGGGCTCCAGACTGTGACTAAAAAATACAAATTTGAGATTTAATTTTAAAATCTAGTCACCATTGGCAACAGTAAAGAACACTTTATATGCCTCCATATTAATCTAATCAAATAACATCTTGTGATGAGTCAGGCATTATACTCATCCAGTGAATCATTTAGAGCTGTTACTGAATTCACAGCTGATTTCGTTACAGAACTGCTAATCGTTTTTCAGTTGTGTCTGATTTAAAATTTACTGAGAACTGGGAATGTGTATTTTATGTTTGTCTTTATATTAGTCCATTTACTGACTTGTTAATATAACAACATGTAATTAAAGATACACATTCACAACAGATAATCCCTGTAATAAAATAATGCAGACACTTTACAACAAGGTTCCATTTGTTAATATTAGTTAACATTAACTCATCATGAACAATACTTTTGCAGCATTTATTGATCTTAGTTAATGTTCACCTTATTTTGATAACATATTTGATAACATTAGTAAATGCACTGTGAACTACCATGAACATTTTATTAACTAACACATACTGTATTGCTCATTGTTAGTCCATGTTAATGCATTAACAAATCAGACCTCATTGTAATATGTTCCCAAAATAATAAATGGTATTCTAAAACATTTACATTTACTACTTAATATTATGGGTTATTTTCTAGCATACTAAAAATCAGATTGTAAGGCTGAATTGACAATGTTTGAAAATAACACTATTGATATGTTGGATCTATACAACATCTATAAAGCAGTTCTGAAAAATGGCAACTAACAAAAGCAATTAATCTCCTAAGAGGTTCATTTTAATAGCCAGTGTAGATTTTTAAGTGTGCAGTCCTGCACAAATCATATCCTAACACAGAGGGCTGTCTGACCTTGTACAGGTTTTCTCGTTGAGCCGGAGTTGCTGCCAATGTTAATCTGCACCAAAAAATAATACAATTACCTTCTTTCGTCATCTACAAACATAGACCATCCACAAACACACATGCATGTAAATGCAAATAGTATGAAGTCATACCATTCATACAACAGCAATTCAGTGCTGTAATTATATATTTATTCACAATTGCAAATGTATAGTTTAAATTTCAGCAAATTTCAGTATCATATCTGCATAACAGCAGAGGTTAATATAAACATGTTCCATTCAAGCAGGCACTCATACTCACCAGGGAGCTGAGGATTGTGGGTATCTCTACAGAGCCCTTGGGCCATGGTGTAAAATCAGCGCATCACATCAAGGTTTTGGCCAATCAGCACCAGCTGTGTATATCACCATGGAAGCACTCAAGAAATCTATTCTGAACACAATAAAAAAATGCTGATTAGAAAAATAGATAGCATATGGACTTTTTTACTTAATGCATTTTCACTCAGCTAAGGTCAGTGATGTGTGAACCGTGTGTGTGTATCTTCCGGGACATCTCCTGCTGTGCGTGTAAACAGCATGGGGTGGAAATATGCATCTGGAGCACAATGATAAAAATAACTGTCAGGGTGGAGGCACAAACAGAAACACACACTCAATCTCAAGAGGAATCACCTAACTGGGTAGTAAATGAGAATGAAATGAGTTCCCACTGCACGGATCAAAGGGCATACATGTCTAAACATTAAAACCAAAAATAACTAGGGCTATGTCATATATCAAGTATTAACACTTTTCATTTGGCCATTAAACTTCCTAAAGAGTTAGACTAGCTTCATAACCCATTACTTGAGTTATATGATTGACAGCTTGAGCATTAAAATAAAAAATAGATTTCCATGAATCAGTTCAAACTTTTCATATAATATAGGTTCAATAGAATGCTTTCTTTGGTTCATTTAGTGAAAATCAGTGAAAACTATTTCCACATAAAAATATTACTTCAAAAACTCTTTGATTGATATAAAGGTTTTTTCTTAATAAAAACGTGACTCTTTAAGTCATTTCAGAGCAAATACATGAATATTAAAAATCATTTTTGATTACTGAATATCATAAAAAGGCTGAAAAATATTAAGTTATTCTGTATAACCTAGCTGCTAAAAATGAAGAGAGGGTTTGTTTTAGTACAGGAGAAAAAAGAGAGATACAGAGTAAAAGACAGACAGATAAGCACTGAGATTTTGATTCAGTTTGGCATTTTGTATCCATGCATAACCTAGACCAGAAAACACACAGAAGTAGAGCAGTACAGTGTGTGTGAGAGTGTGGTGAGCTTTAATTAGAGATGTCTGACTGGTGGCTAACCTCCCTGAGATCCCTCTTCCAGAATCATGCATCGCTCTCTCTCTCTCTCTCTCTTACTCAGGAGGTTGCCACACTTATGACCTTAAAGAAAGGGTGTGTGTGTGTGTGTGTGTGTGTGTCTGTGTGTGTGTGTTTTTTTGAGTACATGAATTAAATCTGACCACAGTAATTGACCCTCCGCTAAGCTTTGCACCTCTTGGTTACCGTTGCCAGCTGCAGGCATGCTTTACAAAACTACCCATAAGAATGAAGAGGAGATTTTCGTGGACAGTGTGGATTTCGGTAAAATGTGCTCCTAAAGCATTTGGGCTGGAATGAAGTGTGACATTGCAAAGTAATTTTTATCTGCTCAGTTTTTTACTACATTAGATCACACAGTAATGTTACTAAACACTTATCACAGTCAAATGAAAAAAAAATATCATTAGAAAGTGCTTAAAGGGTTAGGTCACCCTAACCCATAAGACTTTTAATATTCTTTCATTATCTATGTCTATCCATTTAAACGCCACACAACCAAAACTTTCACACATTTCACACAAACTTCCTAATGAGACGTGGTCGCTTTATAGGAGGAACAGATGTCAATTATATATTTATAGATGATCATATATAAACAATGATCAACACACATACACAGAGCTTATACAAAGTTTTTTGTTTTGTACTTTTTGATGCATGACAGTTTTAGTTGCATGGACTTCCAATGGATGGAAAGAATGATGAAAGAATATTAAAAATAGCCTCATTTCTGAAGACGAACGCAAGTGTTTTTGGTTTGGAAACGACATGGTTCCATGATCATAGATCATGCTTCCGTGGTTAATGATAATATAACCAAAACTAAAACTAACCAAAACTGCTTTTTTTAAATAATAACATTTTTCATTTCTGATTGATTCTCAGACAAAGCTATGGATTGGCTTCAGAAGCCTTAGAACACAGTATGTGAGTCATGTTGAATACTTTTATAGTGCATTCATAGTATTTTTGTCTTTTCAGAGGTTAGCAGTATAAATCACCACCGCTTTTCTTGTATAAAAGAGCAGCTCTGGTATCCTGCTTAACATTTAATTTTATGCTGGAGAATAAAATAATGACAGGCAGATGGTGATGACAGTTTTCATTCCGTGTGAACTATTTGTTTCAGAACAATAATGTAATTCACATTCTATAAAATAAAACCTTTTAAAGCTCTATTGTTTGAGAAATGATTCCTGCTTTTGTTCCCTGGAATGTGCGTTACGAAATATTATTGCAGCAACTGACACTTCAGAGAGGACAGAATCCATCCACAGAGAGCTGCAGTCAGATTAAACACACTAAACAACAGAATGAAATACACTTCTAAAGCTCAGTTCTTTTCCTCTCCTAGCTTCACTTAAAGAAATGAATTCTGCAGCACTTAGAACAGACAGAGTTTGCCTTCTGGATACAACAGCTATAATCATAACACACACACACACCCTCAAATCCACTGGAGTCTTTACGAGGAGCAAAAAAGCAGGAATGTGAGGGAAAACTGAAGAATTCTTGGCATGTCATTTTCAGAAGGCTCTAATTATCCATCTGAGAAAAACACATTGCACTCTTCTTTCATACACACACACACACACACACACACACACAAATATACCTGTATCTCTGCAGGTAGAGGTGCTTGTCACATTCAGATGAAGTTCCTACCTGCAAAACAGAGAAACAGACAGTTACTTTGTGAATTAACAGTGTGTGTGTGTGTGTGTGTGTGTGTGTCACTTTAAGTAATATTAATAAAAACAATACAATAAATAAATACAAAGAAAAAGAAACAAAAATAAATTCAAAAAATAAAAAAACAACACAGACACTGACTGACAGTTTTTAGCAGCTGAAAATAAAACGTTAAACAAACCACACAACCTGAATAATCCAACTGTGCAAATCAGAAACAGAGGGCACAGTTCTGTGAAGCACATCCCACTGAGGGCGAGAGAAAGCGAGAGAGACGCTTGTGCTCACAAACAGGCGGACTGGTTAGAATAAAGGACATTTATTTAGCTGCAAAAACAGGGAGGAACATGTATAGTCGGATTTAACTGCTGCTCATAATTGCACATCTCCCTGTTCATGCCATAAAAGTACATCCAATCAGTATCATGGAACAAAACAACAACAATAAAACGCACATAAAAATGCATACAAATACGCAGATGAATGCTGGGAAAGAGGCAAGTTAAGATCATATTTCAGAAAGAAGAAATCTTGCACACACACACACACACACTCACACACAAGGCCTCATATCAAAGACTTGCTTTCCAGCACATTGCACTGTGAAAACAGCTGCAAAATGATATAGATGAAAAGAGGGAAGAAAAGGAAGAGAGATGGTGAGAACGAGTGCAAAAGGCAACAGAGAGGAAAAGAAGAAAGGGAAAACCCACAGCACTGTGGGTTTCCATCAACATCTGTATAAACAATCCATGTGCATACTAGAAGCTTTGAGACACACTTATTATTTAGTCCCAGTTTATGCTTCGTTCAACACGTATACACATTCACTCTACGTGATTTACCTTCTTTCCACATATATTATTAAAATAAAGATTTCAAATAGGTTTTAGAGCTTAATACCATAGACACACTGATCTGAAGAACTTAGGAAGAAATCTGAATCTAGAACCGAGCTGGGGTGCATTTCCCAAAACCATAGTTGCTAACTTAGTTAGCAACTTTGTTGTTGGCAATGCAATTTCCCATTGCCAACCAACTAAGTTGCTAACAGGATATCAACTATGAACATTTATAAAGTAATCATAAAAAAAACAAAAAGAAAAAAATCAATAACATAACCAAAATAACTGTTTTAAAAGAATCATATAACCAACAAAGGAACCTAGATCTGTGTTCTGAATATGGAGAGGGTTTTTTTGGAAATGCCCCACGAGAAAAGGAAAATCACAAACGAGAGCTCTTTAATATGCCAAATGCCTCTCCTAAACAGCAATGAGATTAAATGGAGAACAAATGGGGACTTTTGTTTAAGTCTTCTGCTGCTTAGAGAAGAAGACCCAGAGATTTCAACAATGTCACAAAAAAATATTCGCCAAAATGCTTACTTTTGCAACCAAAAGTCTGAGATTTCAGTATCATATTTCAAACATTCGCTTCTATTGTCCTCATTTGTAAGCTGCTTTGGATAAAAGCGTCTGCTAAATTACTAAATGTAAGGGTAAATGCAAACATTTCTCATCAAAGATTCCCAAAACCAAATTATGTGAGTTATGCTAATATTCATAACTTACTATAAGGTCTCAATCTCATGGGAATCGAACCTATGACCTTGTCTGTGATAGTGCCATGCTTCAATGTTCAAGCTACAGGAAAGAAATGATCTAACATTGAACAATATATATTTTTTATTTTTTGGATAACTCTTTAGTATAGGGACCAATTCACACTATTAACTAGTTGCTTATTAGCATACCTTTTATTAACATATTGGCTGTTTATTAGTACTTATGAAGTACATATTCTGGATGACCATATTTTACATCCCTAATCCTACCCGATACCTAAACTTAACAACTACCTTACTATTAATAAGAAGCAAATTAGATGTTTATTAAGGCAAAAGTATAGTTAGTGGTTTGTTAATAGAGAGAATTGGAACTTAAAATAAAGTGTGACCACATTTTAACAGCATTTATTAATCTTTTTTTATGTTAGTTAATAAAAACACAACTGTTCATCATTTGTTCATGTTAGCTCAAATTGCATTGACTTACATTAACAGATGCAAACTTCAATATAAATAAATGCGGTACTAGAAGTATTGTTCATTGTTAGTTCATTCTAACACAGTGAAATAATGTTAACAAATGGAACCTTACTGTAAACTTGTGAATCTTTGCTCCTACTCTTTATCAACATATCTTTCATTTGGGTCTGTTTTACTTCTATTTTAGGAGACACATCTGAGACAAAGCTGCAAACGACCATTAAAGAACTATTTTTAAGTGCATATTTTTATTGTTTATAAATTAAGCTACTTATAATGACTATAATATACGAAGTTGTAGGAAAAGTTTAAGAAATATTGTCCCAAAAATACAGCTAGGTCAGAAACGCATGCACAGCACTTCAGCTAACAGTGTTGCAGCTGATCAGAAAAGAAACTGCTGACGTACGTCAAACACAACCAAGATGAAGGCTGTTTCGTCTGATGCAGTCTGCTCTGATACTGCTCATGTGAAGAGTGACAAGTATGCATAGATTATATCATTCCCTAATAACCACCACAAGATTGAACATGATGGAACATCATAAATCAATGCTGTCACGCCAAACAAACACACAGCTAGGGGTTATGTGAGAATCAGAAAAGAAATATTCCTGACTGATTTTGCTATGAAGGGAATTCTGTTTTTATAAGAAATTTTTTAAACAAAATGTTTGCCTAAAATAATAAGCATAAGAATAAGTGCAAGAATAAGAATATGATTTTTTTATTATTATTATTTACTTAACTACTTCATGTTATTTCTGTGATCATCCTGTTTTTTTTTTTAATTCTCTTGATTATATAGACATAAATATATAGAAAAGTGGAGCGACAAGCACATTCTTCAAAACTTCTCATTTTTGTATTACACAGACATGAAACAACAGTAAGTTAAATAATAATGACATCATTTTCATTTCTAGGTGAACGACCCCTTTAAGTGTATGAGAAAAGTGTACGATTTAGGGCAAGAAAGCAACTGAAGATAAAAGGCATATAGCCTGGCTCAGGAACACACACGGTGGAGCATTCTTGTCCCTCTCAGAGACAAAACACACAACCACAATGTGTGTGTGAGAGCCAGAGGCACAGCACAGGAGCTGAACTGAGCCCAAAACCCATTTCCTGTTCCAGCAGCAGACAGGAATTGGGGGAGGGAGATGGTGGGCGTCACTAAAAACCAGTCCATCCTCCTCAAACACGATCACTGATGCCAAACATCTGGAGTGGGCTTTTTCTCTCTCTCTCTCACACACAAACACACACACACACACAAAGAGCAAGAAAACATGCAGCTATTACAGCCCCGCACAACTTTGGACAAACTCAAAATAAACTCAATATCCCAAAGAGTCACTTCTACCACTGTATCATATGGGAACTGACTGGCTCAAGCTAAAGCAGTGCTGATTTTTTTTTTTTTTTTTTTTTTTTGGCTGGTTTCAACAACATTTTCATTAGCCACAAGAACAAGTGCACTGAGCTGAGTATTAGACTTGGCCAACATACTTTCTTTATGTAAATATATTCAAAAGCAAAATCTAAAGTGTCCAAACAGACTGTACTCCAGCAAAGGACAGTAAAGCTTTCTATAGCTTTGTACATTTTGTTTCTTTTTATATATTCACAAGCAGCAAAAAAAAAATATATATATAAATAAATAAAAAATTATATATATGGCATAGCATAGATCATTTACCTGTAGTCAAAGATTTGAGATACACTACTTTTCCCAAGTTTGGGGCCTTTTTTGAAAGAAGTTTAATATATTTTAAAATATATGTTAATATTTCTTCAAAATTTTAAACATTTCCAATGTACTCCTATGATGTCAATGCTGAATTAGTCCATTAGTCATTACTCCAGTCTTCTATGTCACATGATCTTTCAGAAATTATTCTAATATGCTTATGTGGTACTCAAGAAATGTCAATATCAATGTTTAAAACAGTTGTGTTGCTTAATATTTTAATGTAAACTGTGATGTTTTTTTGAAGTTTCTTTGATGAATGAAAATTTCAAAAGCACAACAACATTTATTCAAAATAGATTTTTAATACTTTACTTTGACTTGTGGTCAATTTAATGCATCCTTGCTGAAAAAAAATTAAGTTAAAAAAAAACGACTTACCCTAACACTCTACTGACATTAAAATTCTGGCCAATAATGATATGCCAGTAAAAACATACATGGTTTTAGCTTAAAAAAAAAATAAATGAAAGCCTAAAAGCTAAAATTAATCATCTTAAATTCTTCCACTGATTTTAGGCATCATAACATTCTATAAAGTGTACTGTATTAAAGATTGAAATAATCAAAGTGGTTTTTTTTAGTCCTGTTAACTTCTTATTCATATTATTAAAATATAGTTGCAGGATGCCTGTGACCTCAAGAAAAATCCCAGAACAATGAACGGAGCGGATGGCCCACAATAAACATGACTAACAAGACATCATAGCAATATCAACACACGCCTCATACTCACACACAACAAGCAGGCTGAAAGGAACTTCAGCTAGACTCAAGTGTGAGAACAAAATAGAGCTGGCTGGTGTGTGTGTGTGTGGGGGGGGGGGTGTTGTAGAAATAAGCATGTTCTATAATAGTCAGCAGGATGTGTCCATTGTTCCCATCATTTCCTCTGAAAAATATTCAAAATAATTCAAAACTGTGTGTTGACCTGTGCACATAAATTTAAAACTAAATGTTGACAAATCACAGCAAAGTCTCGATATTACATAAAACAGCTTACACAGGGCTTATCTCTCCCTCTCTCTCTATGTCAGTTCAGTGAAACACTGTAACTCCTGATCAGATTGTGTAGCAATCTGTATTTGTGCTAATACCCATTAAAACCAGCAATCTGCAGTTTAACAGGCCTTTGGTCAACAGATTTTCAGACCACTATGTAGATTATACAAAGAGAGAGTGTTGTACACCATATTCAACAACCAAGGTTAGCAACACACAAAAACAAATCAGTGTTCTTACAATGAAACTTCCAATGAACATTTGCAAACAAAATTGCAAAGCTGTGTGGTTGGAACCATAAATGCAAGCATTGTAATTTCAAAAAAAAGCTCCATCAACATTCATAAATGTTAGCATTGTAATTTTACTGTTGTTCTGTAAAATAAAATAAAAAGCTCTTATAATACATTTATTATAACATTAACACAAAGTGTTCAAATTGGGATCTGTAATATTTTCTAATGTTTAAAAAAGAAGTCTTTTCGGCTCATCAAGGCTGCATTTATTTGTACAGTAAAAAAAATGCATGCCTGATTCAAGAAGGGGTTATCAAAAATTGCCAAAAAATATTATTTTACTAACATATTAATTTTAAGTTAAATTGTGCTTTGGTATACTGTCTGCTACAATGCTAAAAATAAATGTTCAGTGTTAAATAAGTATTTTTAAATTGTTGTTTTGTAATTGATTTTTTTCTTTGAAAAGCAAGACAAAACTGTAAAAAAGCACATTTTGGCTATTTAATTTATGCAATGGTAAAAAAAAAAAAAGAATCAGCAAAATATATGGGGGAAAAAATTGAAAAACTGTGTTTGGTATTTGCCTGTAATGGTGGCGCACCCTAATGATAGGAATTTTAACTATAAAACAAGGTTACCAGTTCGGGCGCCAGGTAGAATTAATCTATCAAATAGAATTACTAGAAATCAAATTAACACTTCCTAACCCAGGATAACTCAAAAGTAAAAAAGTGAAAGTGACGTGACATACATACAAACTCAGAATTCGTGCTCTGCATTTAACCCATCCAAAGTGCACACACACAGCAGTGAACACACACCCGGAGCAGTGGACAGCCATTTATGCTGCGGTGCTCAAGGGCACCTCAGTCTTGGTATTGCCAGCCCGAGACTCAAACCCACAACCTTAGGGTTAGGAGTCAAACTCTCTAACCACTAGGCCACCAGCTACACATAAAAATGAAAACACAAAGCAATGCAAGTAGATCGATACCTAAAGAAACAAGCCATGAAAATTGGGGCTAAAATCGTGCAATGTGAACTCAGCATAACATGCTACAATCTCTATCTACATATTTCATTACATATATCAATTTCAATCTAACAGAACAACAGAAAAGAAAAAAAGTACTCCCCAGATGCCGTGATAATTTTTTACAATAATATTACAACAATATATAGTTACAACAATAATCTTACAAATTAGCACATGTAATTATACTGTAAAAATAATTTTTCAAAGTTGTAAATAAAAAGAGGACTGAAGTACATTTTGCAAGAAAATACTTTCAGTCTTTCTGCTTATAAATATCACATTAGGTTTAGAAACAGTATCTCCAGTTAATGTCTTCAATGATCCAACATATTAAGGTAGTTAAGCAGCAAATTATATCACTGTATAGGAATTTCCCAGATTGCAAAAGTTGTTGAATTCCGTCACTAAAATAACAATGACATTTCTCACTATTGCTCAATACTAAGGGTTAGGGATTTGAACAAATCCCTGTTTTTTTTTGTTTTTTTTTTACTTATTGGTGTTTAAATCTTTTTTTATTGAGGTATTCAATGAAACAACAAATCCCTGTTTTAACCTGTTAATTTTGGATCTTTTGACTGAAGTAACCAGCAGCAGCTACCAAGAACACCCTAGCAACTGCACAGCGTCACACTGGCAACCACCCAGAACACTCTAGCATTAATAAAACATCTTGATAATTCAGTGATCCGTTTGCTTTTGGCATGATAGGTGAATATGAAATTACAGCAGCAGACATGACCGATGTGAAACATCCACGCACATACACTCATACCTTAGGACCTGTCAGATTTGAGAGCACATTGCTTTGAGGCATGAAAATTAGCATAAAAATTACCATCTGCACCTGACAGCCTTGACAAAACATATACACACACAGCTAAGAAATACTGGAAATGCACATTTACTTTCATGTGCATATGTAACCTGCATCTCACCTCATCATTCTGTCAGAAGAAAAAAAACAACAAAAGAAACAAGATGGACGTCGACAGAGTTTGTAGACAGGAGAAGATTGAATAAGCAGAGGAACTTTCTAGAAGGTTAATGTGAGAAGCCTGACATGATTTCATTTCTGTACTGCACAGATGGAAGGTCTAGCAAGGAGAGCCAGACAGAATAATATAAAAATTCATTCAGAAAAACAGCATAAATATGTTTGCATTTCTCAGAAAAGCATGAAGAAACACTGACATGCCAATACACAATCACTCTGAGCAAACACACAGAGGAATGTGAGTGAGTGTGTACTCAGGCTCTGTGAAAACATCCACAGGAAATAGGAAGTGATGTCAGACTTGTCAATAATAGTGACCTTTCATTTCAAGCGACCAGTGAATTGAATTACCATGCACATAAGCATTTTTCTGTTTAATGCCAATCAAACACTGCAATCCAACTCAAACACACATACAAACTTGGTGTAAATGGTGAGGAGCAGATCCATATATTCACACCCACGTGAAAGACATTTTATCTTTCTTCATGAAAATAGACCACATGGCTGTCTGTCTGAAAAAAGAAAGGGAGAGAATAGGGAGCAAGAAATGACAATACAAGCCTCCTATTGTTAGGCCAGGATGGAAAAGAGGCATCGGGACACATGCATACACACATAGTGGGAATGAAACAGCACTTTCATAATCCTGAGTCAAGCCCAAGGCAACTATTGGTCAGATGAGAGGAGTGTGATAATGTTACACACACACACACACACACACACACACATTAAAAATGACTGTGGGATCGTGGCATGATCTTACACCCCCTTCTGTGGAAAGCAGGACTGATTAAGGATGAATGATGAGTCTGGCTGCTCCCTCCTCAGTTCTCTAAAGTTAGTCTGAGGCCAGCGTCCCACTAGACAGTATTTAAGCAGATTTTCGGTCGTAAGCTTTATTTACTCAGTCATTGGAGAATCAGAGGGAGGTGGTGCACGCAGCCTCATTTCTCGGATATCATCCAAACTTTTATTCAGTAAACAACACAATGCCACATATGCTGATTGCACAGAAGGGACAAATACACAACCAAACACATTAAAAGGGTAAATTTGCTCCATAAATTGCACCATAATCCAGTCAATAGTTTATGTTTACAACATGGTACTCCTGCAATTATTTCCCAAGCTTCACATTCACTTGATGGTTAATTGCAGGCAATTGGAGAGAAGTCATTTTTATTTTATTTTTTTATTTTTGGCGTTTTTACATTTATTTAAATAGTACAGTTAGAGAGGGAACACAAAAGTATAGGGGTGGGGGACATGATCGGAAATGGACCACTACTCAATAATATAAATGCGATTGTATAAATTCAGCACCAATTTTCCCAAATATTACATAGTTACAAGATACCATAAGAGTGTGTTGCTCCATTACTGAAATCAAATTATTTGTACATTTTGTCTGATTCTAAATGAACCAGAAATGATTAAAGATATGTATACATATTTGCAACAGAGATTTGTAGTGACTGTAGTTTGTCAGCTAAAAAGTCATTTGGCTCATAAATGTTTAATTTGACCAACATTAAGTTGTTTAAAGCAGCATGTGGCCACTCAGCTTCACAAAAAAAGTAGCCTGCAAAGTTTACAGCCTTCATTTAGTTCCCGTAATCATGTAATCTTAAATGAACACTTCAGCAGACTGAGGCTCAATGCCTGCAGTAAAAGCACCTTCCTGTAAAACAATATAATAGAGCAATAACCCAACGGTGCAGATGTACCCCTGTACTACATACACCCCCCTCTCAGCCATCAGCTGCAGCCTCTCCACAGCACCACGCTCTCTGCCCCCTTTTTTCTCTCTCTCTCTTTCCCCCTCTGACTCACTTTTTCCTCAGTCAGCAAGTCCAGACCCTTAAAGAGGGAGACAGAGACATAGTGCAGCAGCCTGCTGGAATATAAACCAACACACACACACACAGAGTATGCCCAGAGGACGCTGCTATTAGCAGTGACATCACATCGCTTACCTAAAAAAACCACACAGGCTGCAACAAGGATACCAGATCCTGTATGAAGATGGTTACCAATACACTGACAAAGTCATACCTCTCCAGTCTGCTGCTGGAGATGTGTATGTCTGTGTGTGTTTGTGATAAAGAAAGTTAGAGAGTCAAAGAGAGCAATGGAATAAGAAAGTGTGCAGAATAAATGGATATATAAAATGGGTGAGAAATATGAGATATTTAGAATTAATATATTTTAGCCTAATATATTTCAAGTTTTTAGAATTTACTCTTTTTATTTATATATATAAAGACAAAAAAGAAAGATTTTTTTTTCACAAAAACTATACAAATACATATACAAAAACAGAATAAGAAAATATCAGTCTTATACATTCCAAAGCCCAACAATAAGGATGGCCTGCTGGTTCGAGGTCAGCGTGAGAGTTTAGGGCTGTGCTGCAATCTCAGTTCATCTTACATTCGTTGATCTTTTTAGGCCACATAGACTTTTAAACATTTTCTGAATGTTGTTGTGATTCTGTATATTTAAACATAGGAAGCTGGCTAACAAAGAGGTTTTGTCAAAATTAAATTGTAAGACAGTCTTGAAAGCATTAATTAGAATGGGTTGAAAAAAACATAGGCTAATTAAATTAAACAACTACACACTAATCAAAGTTTGTTTAGAATGGTGTTAACAGCTTTGTCATACCTATTAAGTAATTGAAAAAAGCAAATTTAAGCCCTTTATTTTAAAAAAATCCAAAAGATATATATTTTTCCTTGGCAAATGTAGCTTATAAAAATAAATTTTTGTGGTGGGGCAAGTAAAACTACTTGCTACTTTAAAAGGCTACTTTAGCTTAAAAAACAAATATAGATTAGTAACATAATTAAGTTTACAATCTTCATTCAGTTAATGTTATAATACTGTTAAATGAACACAGGCTGAAGCTCAGTGCCTGCAGTAAAAGTGCTTTCCCGGCACACATTAAAATACATTTCTGGAGATAAAACTGATCATTTTTGGAGTGATACAAGTGAAAATATTGGAAGTGCAAATAAAAATCTAAAAAAAAAAAAAAAAAACTTATTGTTGAGCCATACAATCAAAAAATCAAAAGCAATGTAAAAACGGAAATTTGCAGGCCGAGCAGTATAAACACAACGGCAGCTGCTGCATCATATGAAGGAATGTTCCGGGTTTAACACATGATATCTACAGCATCTGTGCCAACAGAAAATAATTGGCCCCTTTGTTTATAAAATGGGCAAAAGTAATGTTTACACTAATGCATTTACGAAGGAAGTTGAAAGAGCTTAGCTTGCTTTGAATCTGGAAAATTCAGATTAATCTTTTGTTACACAATATTAGCAGACCTTCATTTTGAAAGTCTGAAAAAGACAGAAAGATCTTGAACATGGAAACAGTGATCTATAAAATATAATGAGATTTGGCAATAGTCAGCACTTCCAAAGTCAATTCAGTAGAGAGAGTCTACATCACAGGTAGCGATTTGAAGATTTAACAAGCACTAAATGTATCTGATTTTACACACATTTTAAATGTTTCTGCAAATACTCTTGAGTGTATAGGAATTGTGCACCAAGAAATGACTGAAATGTTAAATAGTCTACATCCAAATTGTAAAATGGGTCATACTGCAATTAGGGCTGCACGATTATGACAAAAATCATAATTTTCGATTATCCCCTTGAAATTGTAATTGCGATTATTAATTGCAATTATCACAATTTAAATTGAATGATGTTTATATCATTGTTTGATGCAACTGCATGCCGTATTTTTATATGAAAATAAACAAGCTGCAAACCCTCTTAACTGAATTTATTTTTAGTGCTTTTCTATAGTATTAAGCCTCAAAAGTCAACTATACATCGGGTTGGTTTCTTCTTTAAATTATAAAAAAGTAAAAATATGAACGGTATTATAATGGTATACTAAAACTAAAATTAAAATAATGGGAAAAACCCTTAAGATAACATGTAGAACGAAAAAAATGCATCTTATGCACGCCAAATCACATAAGTGGACTTTGAATAATTAATTGCGGCTTTGAATGATTACGTAATTGTGGCATCCATAATTGTAATTGCGATTAGAAATTCGATTAATTGTGCAACCCTAACTGCCATTACTAACCTAAGGGGTTATGTATATGACAATTTCAGGCTGTCACATACCAAAAATGCTAGTTTATGAACATCCAATGAGGCAGCCGCCATATATCCTAAATATATACATCACTCTTTAACCTACAATAATGTCTGACTACCACCAGTCTAAATATCCTTCCACAACAAACACATTTACACCCAAACAAAATCATGTTTCTGCATAGGCTGGCAATCTTTGCACTGAGAAACCAGATAATATGGCATGGCTTTGTGCTAACAGTTGGCCAGAATATAACTCATGATGAATATTATAACAAACATTGCATCATACAACAAATCCTGACGAGCACTGGCTCTGGAAATAAGACTTTATGACCACAACAGCCCTCAGCAAAACATTCCAGAAGGCTCTTATTCCCAAAGCAGCGACCTTATCCCAACCAGAGCACGAAGAAATCTGAATCCTTAACAAGAATATATTTTCCCTATACCTGACTGAACTGAGCTGCAGTTGCACAACAGACAGGCACGAAGTGAAGGGATACAAGTCAAGATTAGAAGATCAAGAATTGGGTTTAAAAAAGACAAGAGCCACTGAAAAAGACAGAGGTTTACACTAAGATTTCCTCCATTATACTATGTGCTTACAGTTTTTATGAATACAATATGATTCAAAGTCTTAGATTAGATTATCCAAAATATGGCACAAAGTAGCAATTTTTATACTCTTTTATAGCTCTATATGGGACAACTACTGTGGGATCTAAAAGTCTGAGACCATATATTCTAAACACATTCAACCCAACCTGAAACATACCAAATAACTGAGAATATCATATAGGCCAAATCAGGGACTCTCACATTACAGTCCCCTTGCAGTTGGCCGCCTTTCTAAAAATCAATGACAGCTATATATTTTTTATGTAGACTGTGAAAAAAAAAATGTTTTAAGAGTGATATAAAGACAATGGTTGTTTCCAAAATTAAATAACTGCCTTTAATGTTGTGATGGTACTAAAGCCAAAGAATATGATTGAAATATTATCTGGAGAATACTTTTCCTATATTAAAATGACAGTATTTCTTTTTTCTATCCACTATTAGAGATATAGCTCTTCAACATAAAACATATTTTGTTTTTATTTCCTACAAACAATGAAATACTAATAAATAGGATATTTGTTATTAATCTCATGATTTCTGATTTCTAAGTCTTTCGAATAAAACACTCAGAAAAATTGGTATAAATTGCTCAATTCATATTTTATATGACTGTTATAAGGCCTTTATTACTTACTGAAATTTGAAAATGAGAAAAACGACAAAATCTTAGGAAAGAATATTCTAAAGATGAACAAATTCCATATGGCTTTGTAAAGTCAATAATGAGAGAATTTTCATTTTTGGGCGAACTATCTCTTTAAATATGTTAGATAGCCTACAACATTTTCACTGGGGCCTTACTGTTTATACAAATTAATGTATTACTAGTATTCATTTTATACAATTCTATATCAGATTGTTAATAATATTTATTCATGCCCAACTCTAGAGCTTATAAACTCTTCAGCAATGAGAGGGAAGAGATCACACCCCACATCTCTTGTGGATTACAGTGTAAGGCCCAGGGATGCAACTAAGTGGAAATGACCGCTTATAGTTTACAAACACACTTACAAGATCATAAACAAACAAGTGGAATACTGACAATCACCACTACCATTTCCTCTGGCAACAACACTGCTTTCCAGAAATGCAGCAACCAGCTTTGAAGTAACAACAATTCCCAAAGCTGCTCTTAATGTTGCATATGCCTTCTACATTTCAGCCCATGAATTATAGGACAGCTAGTGATCGCAAACGCCTTACTGTGAAATATTTCTACTGTATATGTGGCTGTTGTAGTTCTGCACACGGCTGGAAGGAGCGGAGAATGTGAAATGGTTTTATAGAGAACATGTCTGCTCTTGGAGCAGAACGGGCGTCATGAAACAAGACGAGAGTCTCGCTACTGCGACGCGCCGCGACGCGCACCTACAGCTGACACAGGCCTATGCGATCATACTAACGATTCTTTCAAACACACATGTTGGGTGCGCGTTTGCCTCAGCCCTGTATGAGAGACTATCGATTCCATCTGCTTTTACTTTTCCATTGGCCTGGCCTTGAACAGGGGGCCGGAGCCTGCCATAGACCTGCGGGGCGAGGCGCGTAAAAATAACCGTGGCGAAATAAACGTCCCAAATGGCACTTATTAAATACCACACATCCTGATGTTTAAGTGACATTAATTGTAAAACTGAATGATCAACAGCGAAGCACAAAGTGAGCGGTTAAGTCAAGCGAAATTCAGAAGCAGGGCTGCGACCCCCGTTAACACCATTCCATCGCAACTGAAACGAACTGGATAGAACAGCAGTAAATACGCGTCAAATCGCTACTATGTATCAAGCGATAACGTGTTTGCTACTGTAGCAAAGCTCGAGCGTTCGCATAATGTAACGATTCGAAACAGTCAGAAGCCCATCTGCCGAGGAGGCTTCTATCCGCCTTCTGCTATCGCAGTTTGGGCGAAGCACGTCTACAACTTCATATTTCCAACCTTTCGCATTCCTTACCAACAAAAGTGGCAAACGGCAAGAATTGAATGTTCTCGAATCATTACTCGGCTGCTCTTATGTCCAGTTTAAATATTCTGGCATAGCACATCACTCACCTCAGATGTCAGCACCCTCTCCCGTTCTCCTTTTTTTCTGCTTTACCTCTCTCGTCTATTCTCCTCTAGCGACGTCCGATTCCCGAACGAGTCGTTCATTTGAGTCGAATCTTTTGAACGAATTGACTGGTTCGCAAGGCCTTTCTGAATGATTCATTCACGAAAAATCGGTCCGTGCGGTTCTTCAGCTGGGAATTCACGGTTCGTAAAGAGCCGAAAACCAGGGAGTGGAACATTTAATTAATATATCCAAAAACTGTGATGAGTGATGAAAATTAATATTACTGTTGTTTAAGGTACATGTACATTTTATGTAGCTTCTAGCCTAAATTTATGTTTTTATAAGCTGGTAAATGACTGCAACGTGTTTAACTGTGGTACATGAACTAGGCCTACAATAAACATCCTTGTTAATAAAAACAAACAAACAAAAAACAGGCAATATATGCCCTTGTATTGCAACAAGGATATATACAGCATTCAGACAAAAAAAAAAAAAAATTAATACAAAAATAAACATACAGTGGGGAAAATATTTATTTGATCCCCAGCTGATTTAGCAAGTTTGCCCACTTACAAAGAAATTAAGGATCTGTGATTTTTATGTTAGGTTTATTTTAACGTATAGAGACAGAATACCAACCAAAAAAAAAAATCCAGACAAAACACATTATGTAAAGGTTAGAAATTGATTTGCACTTCAGTGAGTGAAATAAGTATTTGATCCCCAAGCAAAACATGACTTAGTACTTGGTGCAGAAACCCTTGTTGGCAAACACATAAGAAATACTTTGCAATTTAGTTGGTCAACAGGTTTGCACACATCTCAGGAGGGATTTTGGTCCACTCCTCTTTACAGATTCTTTCTAAATCCTTAAGGTTTCTTGACTGTCATTTGGCTACTCAAAGTTTCAGCTACCTCCACAGGTTTTCTATAGGATTGAGGTCTGGAGACTGGCTAGGCCACTTCATGACCTTAATGTGCTTCTTCTTGATCCACTCATTGGTTTCCTTGGTGGTATGTTTCGGGTCATTGTCATGCTGGAAGACCCATCCATGACCCATGAGAGAAACAGCCCCAAAGCATAATGCTTCCACCTCCGCGCTTGACTGTAAGATGGTGTTCTTGGGGTCATAGTCAGGGTTTCTCTCCCTCCAAACACGGCGAGTCGAGTTAATGCCAAAGAGCTCTATTTTGGTCTCATCTGACCAAAGCACTTTCTCCCAAACCTTCTCTGAATCATTTAGATGTTCATTGGCAAACTTTAAATGGGCCTGTACATGTGCCTTCTTCAACTACGATACATTGCGTTACAAGCAGGATTTCAGTTAATTATTTTTATTTTTTGCAAGGCATAGTATTAAAATAATAATTGTAATCTTCATATGATAATGCGCTAAACGCTTTTCAAAGAGTAACCACAAAACAAAAAATTATAGCAAATACGTTAAATTCTTTTTATCAAAATTATAAAAGCTCAATCCAAAACACAATTACAAAATATTGTTTATAATATGTTTTTTATATAATAAGTGATCACAAAAGGATGTGATCAAAGTTTATAGTTTACTGGAAGCAATATATTATTGCACATGTATAGCAAATAATATGTCGTGCCGAGATGTCAGATACAAGGCGATGATGTAAACGAGCCAGTGAATTGTTTTTAACCGGCTCATTGACAAACAAACTGTCCGAAAGAACCGATTCGCAGAAATGAGTCGGACTTCCCATCACTACTCTCCTCCCTTCCAGATGTCGAGCGCAGGCTTCCAATCCGCGTCTCCCCGGAAGACAGCGGACCAATCAGCCAGCGGACCACAGGAAACACATTCCCGGAGAGAAGAGAGAGCGTGACGGAAAGTTTGGAGAGAGAGAGAGTACCTTAATCAATTTAAGAGAGGAATAAACTGGAGCTAATGTACCGCTGAAAACAGAAGCTGTCAGAAACAATAATTCAAATCTCATGAATGAATAGTATGTCAACACGCACTCAGAAAGATTTTTCTTTTTGAAAGATAGTTTAATAGTGCAGTTAAAAACTTTAATTTGTGTGTACTTAGTAAACTGCAATTAAATAAAGATCCTATTAAGGTAATAAGATCTTTGTTTAAATTAGGTCTAATTAATGAATGGATTTCAGAAAAGATCCCATTCCCTCACTTTAATGAGTTTGCATAAGACAAGGGTTCAGAAGCTAGCAGCTGTCCAGTGTCTAGACTGTTATATTATACTGTTACACCATCTTCATTGGCAGAAGGCGGCACAGGAGGAGAACGAGAAGTTTGTAGCTATTCATGTTAAACAAGGTCGCCATTAACCATCTGTGCCCATAAATGCCTTCGACTGTGTGTGTGTGTGTGTGTGGGATAGGGGGAGGGTGCAGACTTTTGGTGTGAACTCTGACCCAACAGACTGCAGCAGGCAGTTCATTTAACACTCCAGGGTAAATTGAATTCCTGAGGCCTCCTCCTCTGTCTGAACTAGAGTATGTGATTTACACTCGAAAATTTTTTTTTTTTAATCAGTTTAAATGTTATGAAACAGACCTTTTCTTTTTTTGTGTGTGGGATGTATTAAATAGGTAGATATAATGGCATTTCATATTGATTTAACCCAACCCATGTATGAGAATTTGTGGAAGTAGTTGCGTGAAACAACAGAAGGCATATGTGTCCTGAGAGCACACGCTCAGACATGCTGTCCCAAGTGACCCAGAGGTCGATCTCCACTCCTCAAAGCAGCACCCGTGCCAAGAACAGACACAGGCGAGTTGTTTCATGTGTTCTATAGAGAAAGCAGTGCCATGAATCAAACACTTTGAAGTCATACGCAAACTTTTATAAATGCAGATTCACTTCTAAACTTCCAGTCACAGAGTAGCATGAAAGTATCATAAACGTGGGGTTAAATAACTTATGCACAATATGAAACATAATAATAAAAGAGAATATCAGCATTAATTAACTTAAATATACATTACCATTCAAAAGTTTGAGGTTGGTAAAAATGTTTAATTGTCTTACGCTCACCAAGGCTGTATTTATTTATTAAAAATACAGTAAAAACAGTAATATTTAAAAAAATAAAATAAAAAAAAAACTTAAAACTTTTCTATTTTAATATATTTTAAAATGTTATTTTTTCCTGCGATGGCAAAGCTTAATTTTGTGGAAATTGTGATCGACCCACCCCCCCCCAAAGGATTCTCTGATGAACTGAAACTTTATTTGATTTGAAATGGAAATATTTTGTAACATTATAGATGTTTTTAGTGTTCATTTAACACATCTTTCCTGATTTAAACTAATTTATTTTAAAATAAATCTTACTACCCCCAAATTTTCAAACAGTGGTGCAAATATATTGTATGTCAGTGTTATATTATATACTTTCTGCACACTACCACAAACTGCCTTCTTGTTGGAACAAGAAAGGAGAGGAAAAAAAGATAAATGCATTTTAACTTAAAGTTTTTATTGGACTTTCTGTTGAATACTGTAGTCACAATGACATCATATTTTCCAATCACTGGTTTAGCTCCTTTAGATATCATCAGATATCATTTTCCTATAAACTGTAAATGCTGGACATCATGAGAGGGAATCTTTGCTATTTTAAAGGGATCAAACTAGAAACCGTTTCTGTGTTTTTCCGGCTCAGTGTGCATTCCAACATGTCCACTGTAAGCTCAAAGCTTAGTATTACATCAGGTTGTGTGTGAGTATGTAATTTCTGATCACTTCTGCTAAACAAATATGTGGTTGCCAACAGCCAATTGCCTAAAGGACACTTTAGGATGAGTCGATGACATCAGCAAGACTGCAAATGCAGCAAGGAACTTGTGAAAAGCCTGTTTTTGATGTCAGCATGCCGGTTAGACTTATGGGATGATGCCTGATGCACTGTCTCATCCTTTAAGCCTTGTCACTCATGAATCTCAGCACATCAAGCAGTTAATAGTAGCAGATGGGTAGAAGGATACTGTTAAATATAGTGACCCCTAGTGGCATTACTGAGAATGCATTTTGAACTGCCATTGCATATGTAACCTTAAAAATGCAATCTTCTTTACCGAAAGCTAAGATCATAATTGACCTGACAGCCACATTCAGAGGAAACCATTTGTGATGACTCGCTGAATGCTGATGATAAACATTTTAAACCAGATGCAAAATCTTTGGCGTTTATGTTGCCTACAGTGACTGACAACTTTTCTGCAATATCCTCCCAAAACATGTGCAAATAAATTACTGCTGATTCATGAGCAATGTTCATCTCTTACAAGTCCTCTCCCAGTTTAAGAGACTAACATACAATAATAAGCCCTGGGGAAGTCGTGTAAACACTTTCTTTTTGTTTTACTTTTCGGAGTATTAATATTATAATCATTATTATTGTCACATTGAAGCACAATATAATTATCTTAAGGCATCTGCACAGACAATGCTGTGCAATAAAATAATAAACCAGTAGAAAACAAAAATTCACTATGTACAATGAGTCAGATCAAGTGCTACTCCACTTGTGGTCCACGGGGCGAGAGAGAGAGAGAAAGAGAGAGAGAGAGTGTGTGTGTCAGGCCTTCTCGCCGCTCTTGCTTTCTCGACTGAAGTAATATCGCACTGGGGGACCGGGCAGGTCTTCGTCGCCATCCACCTCGGGGGCAAATGATACGGTAAGATCAACATACTTCCTGCCTGCTGAGGGTTTAATCAGTTTATGCATTCTGTAAGAAGAGAAAAAGGGTATTGTCATGGAAATGCATAAGAGAACCAAAAAGGCAATTTTATATTAAAGCTGAAGCATGTCATTATTTTTGCAATCACGAGAAATGACACACTTCAGCTTTAAAGGTTGGGTCACTTTACTGCTGGGCCTTACGTCAGCTTGAGTCTCTTGTTATGGCCTGGCATAACCGGAACATACAGCATTTTCACTCCGTGAACAACCATGGTGGGCTCAATTCCATACTCCTCCTGAAATTAAGCATAACGATAATTACCATGTAACACGGAAATATTCATTCATTCTTAACAAATGCTAAAATAACAGATCATTAACCATCAGAGACCCAAGCATTATTGATGTATTTTTAACATATCTTAAATGTGTTTTAAGGAAGGCCACTGGTTTAAAAAAAAATAAAAAGATCATGTTCAGGTACAGGTAATTTTGAGGTTGTTAAGACTTAAACATTTTAAAAAGAAGTAAAAAGCAAAAATACAGTACAAATAGTGAAATAACCAATTTAAAACTTTCCTGAGATGGCAATTCTGAATTTTCAGCAGTCATTACTCTAGTCATCAGTGTCACATGATCCTTCAGAAACCAATCAATGCTGATTTGGTGCTCAAGAAACATTTCTTAATTTTATCAATGTTTAAAAGAGTTGTGCCAACACCTAAATTTGCTCGATTCAAATTTTTAAATATTACTCTTCCAAACTTGCTGCCATTGTACATTTCAGAGAATGAGCAGCTGTTTTAATCCATATCTGTGTTTTTTTAAGACAGTTGGTCTCTGAAGGCTAAAGCGCCCTTCACATTACTGATCCGCGAGCTCAAATGCTACACACCTTTACTGCGCTCATGAAATCAGACAAGGTAAAGTCCTCGTGACCAAAGATAGTCCAACGGTCCCAGATAGAAAAGGAGATGTCATCTCTGGTCAAAACAAAAGGACCAAATTATTCCAAGACCAGAAACACACATCTTTTCATTTTTACAAGTGCCAATCCATGCACAAGTGTTGCTGTTACCTGATCTGGGTTCTCTTGACCTGAGCTGTTTCTGTGAGCACCATGACTGGAATGGCCAGGTTGAAGAAACAGTTTTTAAATAACTCAAATCCATAATCACCAGCCACTTTAATCAACTCCATTGACACCTAAAAAAAAAATATCATAAAAACAGCGATGGACTGAAAACAATAGGAATTACCACAGAAAATGATTTCTCTTGTGAACAGGATTGTTTCTCTCACCAGTCCTGCAACAGCAGCTGTAGAAGTGGCGATAGCAGGGATGATTTTACCCGCAATTCGTTTGGTTTGTAGTCTGTCTGCAGCCTCAATGGCGTACATTTGAGCTCGCAGAGCTGACGCTGATGCTACGAAATCCATGTGTCCATTTGTGTCATCGTCCTTTTCAAAGAAAAGCGGAGTCATGCGTAGCCTCTCTAAATACAAAAGAAATAAAAACAGACATAAGAGAAGAACGGTTAGACTCATACAGCTGTTATGTGTTCTATATGAGTGGATGTGGATCAGCACACCTGGTGTTACAGAGTTAGAGCTGATGGCCTCCTGTAGCTGTGAGATTGCTTCTCTCTCCTCTTCACTGCTCACTGTCATTTTCAACTGATCAGGCTTCTTAACAGTCTCATCAGTCTCTATATGCTAATACACAAACAAACACTTTGTAATCTTCCCCTTTCTTAAAATAAAAGCACCACTTGTGTATGGCTCATTTTTAATCATTGGTCTATAAACAAATGCATCAAATGGTGTCTTTGTCTCTTAAGGACAGGAATCCTAGTCGTAAGATCTGAAATTAAGATTCTTGTTATGATACAATAAGACTGCAATTCTATTTGCAGAGACTCCTACATTGTTTTTGTCAGCCAAACAACCTAAATATTCACTCAAAATACCCCCTAAGATCTCAAATTATTATTTTAATGTTATTTCATAATATTGTTTATTTTTTTCTACAATTATTTTAATTTTACATTTACATTCTCATCAACTGTTTGGAAAACCCTGTATTATGTATAGTTATGCTAAAAAAAAATTGGCATGATGAAAAACAACAGTACTGTTACACATTTCACAAACAACTCGAAATTATGTTGTGTTAAATTTATAAAGTTAATTCAGATACATTTTCATTGGTTGCCGAGTACTAAATACATAAGTAGGGAAAGAACAGATACCTTTTCAGCTGGTCTGTATTCAGGAACCTCCAATTTAGCTAAAACACTTGAAACAGCCTTGTAGGTAAGTTTCTAAGAATTATTCAGCAACAATAAAACATTAAAAAAGAATTGTATTCAGGTAAAAAAAAAAAGAAACAGACCCAAATTGATGTGTTAAATATTCTTTTTACCTCTTCTGAATATGGAATATTATAAATGTCAGCAAAAAGGCGAGCTGCGCTGACAACAAAACTGAAATGCCTGATGGAGGAGAAAGACATTTTTAGATTTCTTTGTTTGTATATCTCTTTGAACATTCTACTAACAGAATATTTATTCATATACTCACAGTGGGTCGTTGAGGTCAAACTCTATGGGAGAAGGCGGCCGTTTGGGAGACTGCCAGAACAGGCCTGAAAACAGAGGAAAAACACTTCAGCGGGGCAAAGACGAGACTCTGTTGGCCTTTAATACAGCATCTCTGCATGAGGGAGTCAATCAAGTGACTTACTGCCGTCTTTTAGCCGTGTGTCCAGTGGAAATGAGTGCAGTAGTTGTAATGCCTGAAATATAAAAAATAAAAATGTCATACTGTGAACATATCCCAAAATAAAAATGCTTTATTTTAATAGGGAATGTATTAGTATATTATAAATCATTTAAAAATATTATTACAAGACAATTGCTATGTAATTACTAAAGATTTCCACACAACCCTTCCAGTACCTTTCTTTTGAAGTACTTGTCAAACTTGAGTCGGGCGAGAGCTATACAGTGATCCAAATGAGTGGGTCTCCGACTCAGCAACTTAATGACCTGAAACGATCCTTCCATACTCTCCCCGGCCATCATCCTCTGCACACACAAGCATTGAAATTAGAACCCTAACCAGGCATGGTGAACACCAACATGGGTCAATGAGAGTTTAGATAAGCATGTAGTAATATGTCCTTACCTGTAACACATCCTGAGCTGATGAATGACTCTGCCAGAACATGTTGTACATGGAGGGTTTGTGAGAGAAAGCACTCTCGAACTACACAAAACAAAAACAAGATCACAAAACGAAGGAGTTAGAAATCCAGAATACAAAACATCCAGAGAGTAATCTGGTCATTTTTGACTGTTTTTATTATTAAAACAATTTCTCCTGAGTGGTCAAAAATTTGGCACCCTTTTTAGATGTGCAGTCTGAACAAACAAAAAACCAAACCAAAAAAAAAAGAATTTAAGTGTTCGTAAAATTCACAACTTGTCTGTTTGTGGTAAAAGTTGACTAAACATAGGAAAGGCAAGGTAAAGATGCAAACACAGAGCAACTGTTTTTAATATTTGTTAAATATAATAGAGTAAAAGATTCACAAATGAGGGTTGATAGAGGATTAGTTAGAAATCCAGAATACAAAACATCCAGAGAGTAAAAGATTCACAAATGAGGGTTGATAGAGGATTCTTTAATTAGGGCTACTTCTAGAAACTGAAACTCCTTCAAACTATGTCTAGATTAAAACATGTATCAGATGTTCTAAAATAAAGATCAGAAATAAAACATGATAAAAACTAATGTGAAAAAAATAAAAATTGATAAAATAAAACAAAGAAACTAATAGTCAATAAAACACAATGTTGCCTAGTACAGTAATACATTTCTTATCTTCAAAATATCACACTGTTACCCTGGCAAATATTTTATCTACTGTCACTTCTCATTCATAATCAAATACTTAAAAATATGGTATTGACAGCAGTAATGGGTACAGTGATAAAATAAAATTAAAAAAATTAAAAAAATTAAATGAAATGAAATGAAAAACCAACCTTGTCTCTGGCCCACTGTATGGTGTGTTCAATAACAGCAGGAAAAGATTTTAGAGTACAGAACGGAATCTCCTCTTCTGGTGGGTCTCTCTAAGAAACACAATCACAAATGAGAAAAAAAAAACATAGACAATAGATGTGTAAACATGTACACAGCCTATATATACATGTACATAAACGTACAAACTCACATGGCTGTTGTAGGACTCAGTGAGGTATGGGACGATGATCTCAGTGTGTCCTTTTGTACCCATGGTACCAGAGTCTAACAGAGCTTTCTGATTGGATACACTCCGACTGCAAGATGACAAAACAACCACTGAAGAATTGAAGCCTACATGTAATACACTAAAAAGCAATTATTTCTGCTAATAGTCATGAATTACCTATCCACATATCTCCGTGCCTCCACGTTGTCCAGTGCAGTGACCACCAGGTTGAGATGTGAGAAGAAAGCATCACTATAAATATCCTCTGTAGCAGGACACACTTTATTCAGATGAGCGTCTATTTGCATCTCTGGGTTTATTTCTAATGTAGCTGCTGCTGCTGTAGTGCTCTTTGGCCTCTACAGAGAGAAGAAACAGAAAAAAGTGAGAGAAAATCCAACTCATGAGATTAGTAATTCATGAATGAAGAAGAGTGAAGAAATATCAAATTAAAAAAATATACCTGTATATGCTGAGGTCTGAAAAGAAACTGCCTATTGAGGTTGGATTTCTCAATCAAATCTGGATCAGTAATGCATATCTAAAAAATAAATAAATAAATAAACAGGATTTTAAGAATTGGACAAGTGAGGATGAAAAAAACATGAAGTTCTGTCATGATGTATATCCCTCACCTCTCCCGATTGTCTGCTCAATCCGACACCCAGAAGTGCCAAATTCTTCAGCATCTCACAGCCAATAGCACCACAGCCCACCTACATTCACATATTAAGAATCAGCGCAAAAAATAAATACTATGTTTTCAATCACACGTTTGATTTAGCTGTATGACACAAACTCTTCAATTAATTTTAAAATTATATTTCGGTTCATGTTGTACTGTATCAACTATACTTTTGACTCACCATAAAAACTCGAAAATTTTCAAACACAAAAAACATCCAATCCAATACCCAAACCCACAATACATCTCACCCCTAAAAACAAAAAACAAAAAAAAAAATTAACAATCAATACACAACTTTTTTTTTTTGACTATAAGGCCACAATGATATTTGAAGGTAAATACTGGATGAAGATTTTTTTTTTAAACACTTTTTTCTCACAATTCTTAGATTCTCACAATTTTTTTATAGAGCTTGGTTGGCATAACAAGAAAAACATATATTCACTATAAGATATTTATCAAATATTACTTTTCCAGGTCTAGAAATGACACTTTTAAAATTAGGTCAATGCATATTTCCAGTGGAAACATTTCTTGAAGAAATCTCTTGAACAGTGTTGCTGAGTTTAATCAAAAATAAATTTTGAATTAAATCAATCTTGATTTGTAGTTTCAATTCATTTTAATGCTTGCTTTGTGTTATTTTAAGTCATTTTGAGGCCCTCTTGGAAGTTTGCTGAGGCCTCCTGGGTGAGAACCACTGATTTAAAAATATTACAACATCTTACAACAATAAATGACAGCTGTAGAAACATATGAACTAACAAAAGATTGTGGAGCTCAGTACTTGGCGTCACGCTCACCTTGGGGCAAATTCTTCAGCAGGAAGATATTGGAGGGGCTGAACCACCTCTATCGCATCGAGATAAAACTGTATAGACACATTTAACAAAAAATAAACAGCATCTCTTTATATCAATGTCATAAACTAACATTCAAAAGTTTGGGGTCCGTAAAATCTTTTTTTGAAAGCAATTAAAACTTTCTTTAAATTAATCATAAGTACAAAAAGGGCTTAAATTGTTACTCTTTTTATATAAAATAAATAAACGCTAAAATAAAAACTTTCTATTCATTAAAGAATCCTGTATCATGGTTTTCACAAAAACATTAGGTATTTTTAAAAATAAATGTTTTTTAAGCACCAAAGGTAGCACATTAGAATGACTTTATATTTCAAAATGTAATAAATCAATTTTATATTATTTTTAATATAGCACTGTTGAGTACTTAACATTTAAAAAATCGTATAGACCCCAAACCCTTGAATGGTAACGTACATGAAAGAAAAAACCATCTGAGCTTTGAATCACCCACTGCTGAAGAGGGGAAAACTTTCCAGTGAGAGCCTTTAAAACCTCCTGACTAGCGATACCACCCACCGCTGCGGCTAGAGGAGGGAGACATCCCCTCGCACAGCGCGACACGCACCTCACCAGCTCCTGATTTATGCATACCTGATAACAAACACATTTGAATTAAAAGACGGAAGTTTGAAGATGTGCACAACAGGAAGTGACTATGTGAATGAGTATACAAAACTGACTGTGTTTTTAAGTGTTCTGCTGATCTCCTCTGTGAACTTCAGGAGCAGCTCAGCATCCTGCAAACAACTACACAAAGCAGAGGAAAATAGTCCATCATAATTTTAATCATCCATGTCAATCACAATCAGAGAGAGAGAGAGAGAAATGAAAGATGATTTGGCTGTCCACACACAATGAGAAATGACACAATATTTGATGTTACATTTAAATCCCATTTAAAGTACAGTTATGGGCAGCCATTCGTTAAATCATTAAAATTTTACAATGGACCATTCACCACAATGCTGCGTAAATAGAAACTAATGATGCACCAAAATTATTTTTTTTTTACTGAAAGAGAAACTAAAGCTTTCATTTAGCCAAAAACTAATAATACTTTAGTTTTGGTTATTAAATTTGGGTAATTCAACTGTTCAGGGCGTTATGTTCACAGGTGATAAACAGTTTTAGCCATCTCTCAGATAAACTAATTTCATTTGATAAAATCTAGAATCTTTATAAACATATACACAAAATTTTTGGATATACACATAGAAACTCAAAGGTCTTCACAGCAACACTTCAAAATAAATGTTCATGTAATAAAAAAAGAAAAATGATCAAATAAAACTTTTTTTAAAACATAAAAATCATACAATTTTTTATTGCTGTGCTGTTGTGCAGCACATTGCTTGCCAAAAAATAATCTAAACTGTTATGTTTAATTTGACTACATTTTAAAAGATAAATGAAACTGGTAATGTTTATGCCCGTTCTTTTGGGAAAAATGAAATGTTTTTTTTTTTTAAATTTTAAATGAAATTTTTGTTAAAAATGTTAATTCATTGTTCTTAAATTATATATGGTTCATGATTTCAAATAATTAGACATGTTTTCAATTATTAAAATTTTAATTAAAAAAAACAGATCTTGGGAAACAATTCAAAGAAAAAAAAGAATGAATTTGGCAAAAAAAAAAAATAAAACGAAATTTGGCAAAAAATAAAAAACAGCTTCCATATGGTCATACTACTTGGAAATAAACTTGGTTGTTGACATTTTGGTGCAACACTAATAGAAATAAACCTTCATGCCATTCCTAATGTAGGACAAACCTATTAAAAACACAGTGATCTGCCGTTGGTTAAGCAGCTCACTAGGCTTGAGACACTGCCTAAAAGATGAAATTACCCGATGCTGGGGAGTCTAGCATGCTGTTCCTGGAAAGCATCCAAAGCTAGCATGATTGTATGGAGCTGCAGAGGGACCTGATTGGATAAACACACATTTATCAAGACAGAATGTGACTGATTCTAATGTCATAATAATAAATGTACTTCAACAATGAAAGAGTGTGTCTTTCTGACCTCTGGTTTACTAAAATCTGGAGTAAGGAGTCGAGGGTCACATAACTGCTGCTCCATCATCTCCTACACAGACCATAAAGGAAAGAGTTAATATTATACTCCATCAATATTAAACAGACCAACTGAAGGTGGTGTTCACATACAAAGTTGAAGGTTTTGGGGTTTTGACCAGGCGGAAAATTCCTCCATGAGCAAATGCCTGGAATGATGAGGTATCACCAATTGCAAAGCTGTATGGAGACAGAACTAAATCCACAAACACAGTTAAATATCTGAGCAGAGATCATCACTGTGCATGATCACTGTAGAGTTCGTGTTTATACCTGTAACTTGGTGAGTGGTACCATTGAGTTCAATCATGCCATTGATCTAACCACACTCTGCCCGGTCTGGAGGCCATGTGTTCGGCTGTCCATACACATGACTACACCAGGATTCCCCTGCGATTGGATGTAAAACAGGAAGTTAAAAAACAACAACACAAAATCACAGAACTGAGCAAGTTCAGCATTCAGAATAAATATGACAAGAAAGCATCAAATGGCAAAAGAAATGAGAAGCTTTGACAGTTCAGCGCTCTCATTACCTGGCTGATATTTTGGATGAAGAGCTCTTTTGGTTCTTCTCCTGTAGGGTTCTGACACCTCAAGTCCCCCAAAATCACAGAATACTCGCGAGCAGATCCCAAACACATCACAGCCAATGAACTGCACCAAAAATTTATTTTAAAGCATCCAAACAGAGAGTTATATCTATGTAGTATGTCTAGGAATGTCTGTACCTTAATAGGAGGCTGTTGAGAGTGGCAGAAATGGTTGATTCGTTTCTGTAAACTCAGCTTTGTTTCTGTTAACACTACACACTGAAGAGATAAGTACAAGAATAGACGCATTAAGTATGATATGAACATACAAAATAATATACATAATAAAATTTATCTGATTGGAATGAAGTTAGATGAATTTAAATATACATAAAGATGTTTGCTGTTGTTAGTGTAGACCAACCTGATATCTCTTTAGGAAGCTGAGGTCAGTGCTATCATCCAGGACATCAGTGGACACACTGACCTGAACATATGGGTTTAACTCAGCCACTCGAGAATGGACAGCCTCCACCCTAACAGAAAAAGAAAATCATTGTGATTATTGCACATCTTTACAGAAATACAGAGTTTGATAAGGCCATAGAAACACACATGTAGGATAGTAACTTTATAATTGGGAGAAGATATGACTAAAGTCTTATTAAAAGGAATTTTATATTAAGGTATATAGTCACAATTTAGTTAATTTTGTTCTAGGGGATAAAAAAAAAACTATCAAAAAAAGGGAATGAATTCATCATAGTTCACCTTTTCTTCTGGCTATGCACATCCTCCTCTCTGATGAAGAAATTGGTGCCAAGATCCCAAACTTCACATCGCTTACAGTCATGAAGAGTGACGGCCTACAAACACACGTGTGCAAAATCTCATATCAAAGCCATAATACAACTGAACAGTAATTAATAAGCATATTCCAAGTCTCTTATAACAATAAAAAAATTAGTTCACAATATACTATATACATTAAGAGTTCATAATTTAACCAAACGAGTAATGAAATGTTTTTTTGGTCAGAGAAATTAATATTTTTATTCAGAAATGTTGCATTAAACTGATCAAAAGTGACAGCTACTTTTTAAAAAAATTAAAACATTTATAACATTACAAATGCTAGCGAAAAAAATATTTTAAAAAAAATCACAAATGTTAAACTACAAATAGAAAATGGATTTCAAATTATAATATTATTTCATAACATTACTGTTTTTACTGTTCTTTTATCAAACATAAGCAGCCGTGGTGAACATAAGAGACTTCAAAGATAATAAAATCGTAAATAATGACAACAATATTGTATTGTAACACATTCAGCCATGATATTTTGCATGACAATAAAATTCAAATATTAATTCCATAAAAATGTGTATACAGAAAAACAGAGAAGAAAATGATGTCTAAAAATCCATCTTACCTTCACTCCTGCCAGAACAATGTTTTTTGCTGCACAACATAAGAGATATTTGTTTAGTATTTGATGGTGTGGTGCTAATTACAGCACCCAACAAAAATAACAAAAAATGGCTCAATCAAGACTGTAGACCATGTACATGGCATTGAAATAATAACTCATGGGATAAAATTGTTATGTGGGGTAGATATATTGATGATGTCCTGATGATTTGGTCTGGTTCAGAATCAGAATTGCACAGATTTCACCAGTATATTAATGGCATAACCAGACATATGAAATTGAGCCTTGAATATTCAGGTGTCTAAAATTTTGTTTTCTTGATCTGAAAATAACTAAGGAGGCCAATAGTGAGCTACATACTTCGATCTTTAGGAAACCAACTGATCGAAATACGATTCTTAGAGCTAACAGTTTTCATCCACCCTGGCTGATTGAAAACATACCTCATGGCTAATTTCAAAGATTGAAAAAATTATGAAATTCAATTACCGGACATGACCTGTAGATTTCGAGAGAGGGGTTATGACTAGAATCAATAGATAGGAAACAACTATTGCGTAAGAAGAAAAAAGTGTAACAATGCTCTTATGATTATAATCGGGTGTTCTTTTCAACAACTTACAGCCGTGAAGCAACACAAATTAAGCATATAATAAATTCCAATTGGAATTTAATTATCGAAAGTGACAGCACCCTTAGGGCAATTTTCAAGAAAAACCAATGGTCAGTTATAGACATTCACCAACTATACGAGATAGGTTAGTACGCAGCTATCTTCCTGCCCCTGAAAACATAATGTAGCTTGGTTCTTTAGTAGGATATTTTAGATGTGGGCGGTGTAAACATTGCTATAATATGGTAAGAACTAATATTTTTCCTGATGTGTCTTCTGGGAAAGTATATCCTATTGAGTCTTTTATTAATTGCAATTCCACGTACAGTATGTAGTCTTCAGGCTAGAATGTGAGTGTGGATATTTTTATGTAGGTCAAACAAAGAGGAAATTGCGTTTAAGAGTGGCTGAACACAAATATGCTATTCGTGTGAAAAATATGTTGTATCCTATGGTGAGGCATTATAATTCTTTACGGCAGATCGCAGACTTGTAAGTGCATTACCACCGCCTATCTCTCAAATGGACCATTGACACTCCTAATTGAGATTGAAGATAGAGTGTCAATGGTCCATTTGAGAGACAGGTGGCGGTAATGCACTTATAAGCAATCCGCCGTAAAGCAAGAAGAAGAAGAAGATGCAACATGCTAAGGACAGTTCGAACAATGCAGTGAATCAGAGGTAAAACAAAAAATAAAACCTATATAAATACTGTTCAGTTTCTTGCACAGACAGATCATTTCATGTCTTTACACATCAATGTATTGTTGACTCCCAAAGCCGTGATTCCCATCCACTGACATTATAGGACTGACAGACTGCAACGGTTTGAGTTAAAAATCTCTGTTTTTGTTCTACTGAAGAAACAAAGTCACCTACATCTTGGATACCTTGGGGGTAAGCAGATAAGGTGTGGGGAAGTCGTGGCCTAGTGGTTAGAGAGTTTGACTCCTAACCCTAAGGTTGTGGGTTCAAGTCTCGGGCCAGCAATACCACGACTGAGGTGCCTTTTGGGCAAGGCTCCGAACCCCCAACTGCTCCCCGGGCAGCGCCGCAGCATAAATGGCTGCACACTGCTCCGGGTGTGTGTTCATGGTGTGCATGTTCACTGCTGTGTGTGTGCACTTTGTTTGGGTTAAATGCAGAGCACGAATTCTGAGTATGGGTCACCATACTCGGCTGTATGTCACGTCACTTTCACATAAACATCAAATTTTCATTTTTGGGTGAACTTTAAGCCCAGTTCATTAAAGGCTTTTTATCTGACCACCTGAGTGCCTTGGAAGTATTTCGTCTACATAATTTGATGCTAGGTAATATTCTAATCTACAGCTCTAATTCTAGAGCTGTACGCTCTCTAATCATCCAAATTAAAACAAAAAAACGTTTGAAATGTTTTATTTACATGTAATGAATCTAGAATATATGCAAGTTGCACTTTTTGAAATAAATTACACACAAAAAAATACAGTATAGCCATTAGCCATTTATAGAGGTTTTAAAAAAGCAAGTCAATGGTAAAAACAATGAATTACAAATATGATACGATAAAAGGACTGAAGCGGTGTACCTATTTCCACTCCAAGAGCTCCCATTCCACTTAGAAACACAGCGGACTGGGCCATCTGCTGCATAGCACTGTCCCCCAGCACATACCGCTGCCGACTGCACACACACACACACACACACAGTTAGGAGCAGGAACGGTGGATTACATCTGATTCTTAACTAATCAGATTCTGTGCATGACAGAGAGGTAAGCCTCAAAGTATTTTAGCTTCAGTATTTACAGTGTACCTGTAAAGAGAGTCATCTATATCCATGGAGTCAGCCATAGTGGGAGGGGGAGAGGGGGGGTTCAGCCGTTCCTCTGTAAGATTCTGTAGGAGAGATCAGGAGCAGCATCTATTCACTGCTGATGACAGTAAGTAAACCAGAGAAACACAACAATCTGACCCTCAGGGATTCAGTCCAGAAATCTGAGTTTACAGCTGTGGACTTCCTAAGTATGTCAAGCATGATACTTGTCAGACCCTTCTGATAAAATAATCTACAGCAGTCCTACATCAACCCGACCTGCTCACAAGAAACACAGCACTGGCATCTCAGTCGTTTATCACACCAATCAGTGTGAATCAGTTCAACCGATTCGTTCAAAAGAACCGACTCAAAAAGAAATGTTCATTTAAACATGAAAAAACATGAAAAAATATATTCACAACTGAAACCATGACTTTTAAGACTGCATAATTTCAAATTCCCTTATATGTCAATGTTTTTTCATGAGCCCTGAATGACTTGACAGTGCCATATCGGTTTTATGCATTGTCATGTTTCACATGACATACATATATCTTTATCATATGATCCACACATTATGAATTTCTTAAAAAGATTTAAAAAAAAAAAAAAGCAATTTTTCTGAGCACTGACACACGCAGTCACATATATTATAATATCCTCCATTTAAAGGCGACAGCATCTTACACTAAAATCAATAATACAAAACGAATCACATCATCACAAAAACATCTCGTATTTACTCGAAGAACGTTTGAACGTGTCATAAAAACCATTCATTTATCATATTGCTTACTACTCATATCTGTATATCATTAGCACACCGGCTAGCTGAGCTGCTCACTAAATTAGCCTATCTGTTTAACTATAAACTGATCAACCATATCTGCAGGCTCGACTCTGCTTAATGCGCATTTATGGCTGTTGTGGCTTGTTTTCAGTGATATGAGGTTTAATGTAAAGTCTGTAGTAAGGAATGAGAGTGTGGATTAGCTACCTGTCAATGTGCGCGAGGAACGAGAGCAGCACACTTCTTCCACTGCGCGTGAGCAGTGCGGTCTCGTGATAGAAAACTATCGACCGCCACCTCGTGGAACGGATCACTCCGCAACATGACATTACGTTGGGAATGAGGTATACTGGGAACAGTGTTGGGAAGGTTATTTTTGGAAATGTAATAGGTTACAGATTATTTACAAGTTACCCTAAAATGTAATAAGTAGTGTAACTATTTCAATCACTTTATAATGTAACTGATTACATTTGATTATTTTTTTTTTGATTAGGCCTACTTTCTAGGTTTCTAATGTTTTCAACTGTTAATCATTTTCAAAAACCTAAAACAGGCAGACCTAAACACAGAAATCTTTCATTGCTTGAATCAGCCTACTCTCATTTTCGAAATCTTTCATTGCTTGAATTAAGATTATAATAATTTTAATTTTAAAGCACAGCCCCCACAAAACCAGACTTACTTTGAGATCATTTGAGGTTAAACACAGATTTAAAACCATCACAAGAAATAGTTTGTAGCGATACTGTTTTTGAAATCAAATCTTTGCATAGCTATGACAGGAAACACAGGCATCCATAACAATGGCTTGGGAAATAAAACAGTCAATCTTTAAAAATAAAGCATATACATACCAATCTAACAAAGAAAAAGCATGTGTCCTGTTCTTTATCTCATATTTTAGAGCAGTCACTGCAATTTATCAAAGAAATCAATTGAATCGGTATGTAATTACATTTATTTTTTAATTAAATTACGTAATTTAGTTACATGTAACTAGTTACTCTCCAACACTGACTGGGAATATGGTACAGCCTATTATGAGAATATGTTGGGAAGTATGGCAGGCTATATGATACATTTACCTAATCCACAAATAAAAAAAACAATCAAAAAAAAAAAAAATACATCAAAACAAAAAAAAATAAAAAAACATTATACATTTACAAAAACTTTATACTTGAACAGCCAAATCTCCCGTTCCATCACATCCCAAAGCAGCTCTATTGGATTAAGGTCTGGTGACTGTGGAGGCAATTTGAGTAAAGTGTACTCATTGTCATGTTCAAGAAACCAGTCTGAGATGATTTGAGCTTTGTGACATGGTGCATTATCCTGCTGGAAGTAGCCATCAGAAGATGGGGTACACTGTAGTCATAAAGGGATGGACATGGTCAGAAACAATACTCAGGTAGGCTGTGGCGTTTAAACGATGCTTAATCGGTTCTAAAGTGTGCCAAGAAAATATCCCTCACACCGTTACACCACCACCACCACCAGCCTGGAACCGTTGCGACAAGGCAGGATGGATCCATGCCTTTCATGTTCTTTACGCCAAAGTCTGACCCTACCATCTGAATGTCGCAGCAGAAATTGAAACTCATCAGACAAGCCAAAATTTTTACAATCTTCTGTTGTCCAATGTTGGTGAGCCTGTGTGAATTGTAGCCTCCGTTTCCTGTTCTTAGCTGACAGGAGCGGCACCCGATGTAGTCTTCTGCTGCTGTAGCCCATCTGCTTCAGGATTCGACGTGTTTGGCTTATCAGAGATGGTATTCTGCATACCTTGGTTGTTACGAGTAGTTATTTGAGTTACTGTTGCCTTTCTATCATATCTAACCAGTCTGCCCATTTTCCTTTAACCTTTGACATCAACAAGGCATTTTCGTTCACACAACTGCCGCTCACTGGATATTTTCTCTTTTTCTGACCATTCTCTGTAAATCCTAGAGATGGTTTTGTGTGAAAATCCCAGTAGATCAGCAGTTTTGAAATACTCAGACCAGCCCATCTGGCACCAACAACCATTCCACGTTCAAAGTCACTTAAATCCCATTTCTTCCCCATTCTGATGCTCGGTTTGAACTTCAGAAAGTCGTCTTCACAATAAACCTTTTTTAAAAAACAAGAAATTAAATAAACGTAAGCACAAACCCAGTAGGTGTCTTTCTCCTCTGTAAAAACTGCTGTAGTCTTTTTGCAAACACTATATAGGCTAGACTTATAATCTTAGGGTTTTTAGCTGTTCTTTAATTTACTCTCTGCATCTGGTGTTTCATGAGACCATTTGGTTCAGTCAAAAAAGTGTGTGTTTGTGTCGACAAAGAGACAAACAAAAAACAGAAAACAAAACATCAAAACAAACACACACACACACACACACAAACACACACTAACACACAATTACATTTGAACAGCTTTCAAACCCTAGTCCAGCAAATATATTCAAAATCATAATCGGAAAATACACATAAATCCTTAATTCGTGTTTGTTTATTTTCTCGTTATTTTTGATGAACATTAATGTCCGCTATAGTTTTTCATATGATCTAGGATATTTGAATTGTTTTAAACTCATTAATTATTCTTTTGTGTATTTCAATATTCACTGCTTTTTTTAATACAATACTTGTAACCCTGATTAATGATTGACTGAAACAAAATCGATACGAGATACCAGAACCTGAAACACATACACTGTGTGTTGTGATTAGTTATGGTACTTTGGAATGTGAATCAAATAAACAAACAAAAAACATAGGTATCTTACATATTTGCTCTTTGGCTGTGTTGAGTGGAGAGACAGACCACCCCATTCATTTCCTCCCCCACAAACTGTCCACACATAGAACCTGCTGCCGCTTCCAGCTTCTATCAGATCCCTGCATTGATTGATACAGCTCGGTAATGTGGTGCAGTAGAACAGCGCTCGGGAGACTGCGGAGGATCGCCCCGTGTACCGTCACCGGATTTCATCGCGCAATGTCCACGTTACCGAAGGTGTATGTGACGCGCAAGGTGCCGCCGGACGGACTGGACATTCTCCGCAAATCCGGACAGTAGGTTGAAGCAGTCACCAACTAGTTTCATAAAATTTGTTCCACGGTTAATATTTGCCCTAAGTGTATTATTTGAACTTTGTTATGGCCCCAAAGTTTATAATTAGATTTCGAATACTGATAGTATTGTAGGATAAGGTTTAATTTGTTGACATTAGCCTAGTTAAAAAAAAGCGTCTGGCATTTATTAAGCTTTAATATTTAGCTATTAATAGTCTACTATTTGGATCAAAAGTTGTATCTGTTAACATATATAATGCACTCTGAGCTGACATGACTGAATGATTGTAGCTTATACTTTTATCAACTAATATTTACAAAAGTTAATAAATGTTATGAAAATATAGCATATTGTTTATTCATGTTAGTTAACGCATTAACTGGACCTTCAGTGGGATACACTTTATTTTAAGGTGTCCTTGTTACAGTGTAATTATACATTTAAGTAGCCTACTGAGTAATATTAATTAACTACATATACCATATGGTTAGGGTTAGGATTAGGGTTTGGTTTAGGGTTACTTACATGTAATTATGCATAATTTATTGTTATTAGCCTATAATAGTAATGTTACATGTATAACAAGGACAACTTAAAATAAAGTGTTTCCGAAAAGTATTACCAAAATCTCTCGGCCAAAGTAAAGGTGCTGTCACATTTAACGTTGTTTGGTAACTTTTCGCAGTCATCAGGAATTTCGCTTAATAGCTAATTTTTCTTTTCTTGTGTTCGAGTTAAAATGGGCTTTTGCTTAGTTTGTGCTTTATACCTTGCTATATACAGACAATGGACCTTGTGTCTGAAATTTTGCAGAGATTGCGGAGATTTTGCAGTGGTTTGCCATTTTAGTTTAATTTGTTTTAGGAGTTTGTTAGGCTTCTACTTTTCAGTAGTTCAGTTTATGGAGATTTAATCGAGTCAAATACATGTAAATCATTGAACTGCTTTTTTCACATCTTTCTCTCACTAATTCAACCCACACAATCCCAGGGTGCAGTTTGAGATGTGGGACTCTGATGAACCTGTGCCGCGAGTGGAGCTGCTGAAAAAGGTCAAAGGTTGTGATGGAATTCTATGTGTACTCACAGAGAAGATTGATGCACAACTATTGGAAGCTGCAGGTTAGCTTGCGATGCGTGACCAGGTTGAAACAAATCAGGACTAATGCAGTGACATACTGAATGTGTGTCTCAATAATGCAGGTCCAAATCTGAAAGTCGTCAGCACTATGTCAGTGGGCTTTGATCATCTTTCTCTGGATGAGCTCAAGAAAAGGTCAGTTGTGTGGGTAAACTTTAGATTTGAATTTCTTACAGTGTGATGATTTTGGCTTGTGTGTTTTCCAGGGGAATCCGTGTAGGATATACTCCAGATGTTCTGACTGATTGTGTGGCTGAATTGACTGTTGCCTTATTACTCGCTACATCCAGAAGACTCATTGAGGCCACACATGAGGCTAAAACGTATTAAAAATAACTATGAACACTCACATATTTGCTAACAAATCGTGCACTGATCCATACTGATTCGAACTTGTGTTTAGGGGTGGCTGGGGAACATGGAGAACTTTATGGCTATGTGGTCATGAACTTGCAAACAGCACAGTTGGCATCTTGGGACTTGGGAGGATTGGTAAGGAATGGGATGGCTTTATGACTCTATTAATTCAAGAAGTTGGGGACCATAATATGTTGCATTAAGTTAAGGTTGTAACCATGTGTGTGCTGGGCAGGTGTGGCTATCGCCGAGCGTCTCAAGCCATTTAAGGTGAAGAAATTCATCTACACAGATGTGGCGCCAAGACCAGAGCTCGCAAATATGATAGAGGCAGAATATGGTGGGAAGATCTCAGAACCTTCACAAAATTTTCATGAGAGTTGGAATTGCAGGTTAGCATACAAATGATCTATGTGTGTGTTTTTAGTCTCTTTTGATGAGGTGGCCAAGCAGTCTGATTTCCTGGCTGTATGCTGTGCTCTGACTCCAGAGACTCATGGGATCTGCAATTGGAATCTCTTCTCCAAGATGAAGAAAAACGCCATCTTCATCAACACAAGCAGGTACACACATACATTCTTTCCAGTGTTATTTTAGTATTATTTGAAGTGTTCAGATGCAAAAGCCTTGAAGTGCCGTCTTAAATTTTCTTCTAAAATTATAATTTTTCTCAGGCTCCCCTGTTTATGTTCAATTATTTCACTTCAATGGCAATGAAAAGAACTGTTACATATCAGATCTGCTAAATCTCTCTAAATGTTTAAAAAACTGCTGAAAGCTCACTTTAAGGTGGCAGCTTATGTGAGTTAAATTATATAGGAGGTTATTTGTGAATATAAGTTTGCGTGTGATGGTGTTTTGGTTGTTTGCTGTTATGTAAAGCACTGTGGGTAACCCTTGGAGTTCTTTTAGTAGTGCTATATAAATAAATAAACCAAACCAAACCAGTAAAATTACTGAACCTTCACAAAGGAGTCGGTTAAAAAATGCTAATTTTAGAAGAATTTTACACACACACACACACACACACACACACACACACACACACACACACACACACACACACACACACACATATATATATTATTGTAGTATATATTAATATAATGAAGTAGCTTTATTTTCGTATTTTCTATTTTCATGTTATTTTTAATATTTTTATCTGCTATTTAGCTTTAATGCCTTTTTATTTATTCAAATACATTTTAAACTTATTTTAGTTCAAAATTCAGTCGTCAAAGTTTTTCTTGTAATATTTCATTTTAATTTTATTATCAAAAACAATATTTTAAATAATAACAATGCTTCTTTATACATCGTTAATACATTTCAAGTGGTATTAATTAACATTAATGTATAAAACTGAGCATTACACCATTCATAAGTAGAGCTGCTCTGCTACTGTTTTGCAGCAAAATACCGCTTGAAGTTGAGCATTTGACACTTGAAGTGTAACTCATATATGCATGTTTAATACACATTACTCTCTAAGATACGTCCTTAAAAATGGGGAACAATGTACTGTGTTATGAATGAATTTTCTCTATAGATTTTTATTTTGCTTTGTATTGTGTTTTTGGGTTAAAGGAAATTCTGTAAACCTAACAGATCGTGGCAGAAAATTATAATTTTTTTCTTACAGTATATATGAAGACATATGTCACTGTTAATGTTCATGTTCATAGACTGTTTATAGCATTAACTTCAGATGAACATAACCACAGTACTGGTGTATACTAGTGGCTCTATTCCCCAAAAGGCACTTCTGTGTATAACTCTGACTGTGTTGATATTGTAAAGAGGTGGAGTGGTTAATCAGGAGGATCTGTATGAAGCCCTGTCCACCGGTCTGATTGCTGGAGCCGGGCTGGATGTCACCACACCTGAACCACTGCCCACACACCAGCCTCTTTTCACACTCAAAAACTGCGGTAAGCATGCATATCTGCATTTATTCCATTAAAGTATTTGACAGGTCTGATGTTCTGTGTGTTTATGTTTGTTTTTGCAGTGATTCTTCCCCACATTGCCAGTGCTTCATATACGACACGGAACGCCATGTCTGCTCTTGCTGCCAACAACCTGCTGGCTGGACTCAGGGGAGAACCCATGCCTAAAGAACTGAAACTATAAAACTAGACAGCTAAATAATAGTTCATATGAAAATTAAAAATCTACTTTGAGACACAAAGAGAGAATTTCTGAAAAATCTTCACATAGCTATTTTTCATAGGAGTACAGTTCATAGTGACCCCAAATGACCAAAGAAAGAGACAGATTAACTATTTACATGTTATAACCAATAAACAATAAATGGCCAATCTGTATTATTTTATCTAAAAGAATTAACTAAATAAACCATAAAATATTAAATCATTTTCAATGCCGGAAGTTAAGTTTTGGCATCACAACAATGTTTAGAATAAAAAATGGATATTCATTCTGAGTTTTGTGCTTTTAAATATTAGTGTTTATCTATTGCATTATGGCAAAAGTAATCTAAATGCAAAAATATAGAAAATTTGCATCACAATTACTAATAAAATGTTGACGGATACCAATAATTAAAAAAAACTCTAAAATTGGCTGATAATTTATGCATTGTACATGCCTACAAAAAAAATGGGTCTATAAATGTCAGAAGTACAATATAAAAGACAAATAGATGAGCAACAAATTGGACTACATGGACTATAGCTGGGTAAAAAAGAAAAAATCCAAGCATATGGGTTAAGTATATTGTTACAGATGTTTTTTTTTTTTTAGATGAACTATTTCTTTAAAAAAAAAAACACCACAACAACAATGTTGAACTCAACGTTTGTTCTCTAACATCAAAAGCCCAGTGTTTGTGAGCACACAGGCAAGGTTCACATTCTGAGATCAATGATCTACAAAGAGCAAACTCAACTAAGACCAGCAATAGCCATGCAAGTCTTTCAGTCCTTAAAGGGATACCCCACCCCAAAATGAAAATTTTGTCATTAATCACTTTCCCCCTTGTCGTTCCAAACCCGTAAAAGCTCTGTTCATCTTCGGAACACAATTTAAAATATTTTGGATGAAAACCGGAATCCTGTGACTGTCCCATAGACTGTTAAGTAAATAACAGTGTCAAGGTCCATAAAAGGTATGGAAGTCGTCGTCAGAATATTCCATCTGCATTCAGACGTGCAATCTGGGTTATATGAAGTGACAGGAACACTTTTTTTAAGTGAAGAAAACAAAAATAACAACTTTATTCAAAAATTCCAGTCTCCTCTGTGTCTCTCCATATCACCGTATGCTGCGTATGCTCTTCTGTATCATCCACGCCACAAGAATGTGCTGTTTCTACGTGTATTTAGCTTTGATTTGAAAGAAAACAGCACATCCTTGTGGCGCGGATGATATAGGAGAGCATACGTAGCATACTGTGATATGGAGAGACACAGAGGAGACTGTTGACAAAGGAATTATTGAATAAAGTTGTTATTTTTGTTTTCGGTTTACAAAAAGTGTTCCCGTCACTTCATATAACCCAGATTGCGTGTCTGATGGCAGATGGAGTATTCTTACTATGACTTTCATACCTTTTATGGACCTTGAAACTGTTATTTACTTGGCAGTCTATGGGACAGTCACAGGCCTCCTGGTTTTCATCCAAAACATCTTAAACTGTGTTCCGAAGATGAACAAAGCGACATGGGGGCAAGTGATTAATGACAAAATTGCACTCAAAAACAAAAACACACAATATAAAGGTGCTGTATGTAGGATTGACACCGAGTGGTTGAACTAGGTATTGCAGTCCAAATTCAAAATATTGGAGAGGGTTTTTTCACCCAGCACCCCCTCCTCAGACTTGACGCACACGCAGGTTGCCAGATTGACGACACAAACAAGAATGAGCACACTTGACGATGAATGAAATAAAATATGCTGTTTTTCGTCAACTGACAACCCAGGGTGCTGAAATACAATAGGGTAAACTGGCAGTGGGTGGGTTTCACAAACCAAAACAAATTATGACATTCCAGCCTGGAACGCACATTTTCAAAGGAGAATAACTGACTGTAGCATTGTTTTTGTTAACTTAGCATGTTTATTAAATATCAGCAAACATATTATGATATTTTTATGCTTTAGTAGAATCAAATTCTTACATACAGCACCTTTAAATACGTTGCCAGTTTAGAACTTTTAAGTCATCCGTTTTCAAAAAAAGACACCTTTAATGAAAAGACAGACTAAATGTATAGCATTCTTCATGATTTTATTCACTTAATTCTTTTTTTTTTAAACCAGTAGAAAAAAATGAGTGCTCTAACAATGTGCAGTTAATAGCCATTACATAGACTCACATTAATTCCTTCACTTTTGGCATTTCTAGATCTAAGAGTTGTAGTACAAAAAATATAATAATAATAAATCACATAAGGCAGTTGTTTCACTTCCACTGTGATTCAGGTCATTTAAAGAAAAAGTCCTGTATGATTAGTTACATTTAACACATATGATATGTACAAACATTTAAGGTCAACTGTTGCTTGACAATTGATGTGTAAATTCAAACACGTTTTGGACATCCCCAGTATATTTAGTTGATTATACTAGGAATGCTGTAACAGAACTGTTTCATAAACACTCACGTTTCAACATTCCAAGTTTCAATTCAAACCACTCAGGCACAGGCATGTAATCATACATTCTTAATGAATAATTGGAAGGAAAAAAATATTAACAAAATACAATAATTTAGACTTAAATCTCTCCATTTTATTTTAAATTTAGTCTTATTTAGTATTTAATGAGGGGTTAGCTGATGATTTTTCATATTCAGAATCTTTGAGTCCATCCAATCAAACAGGTGCAATATTTACCACAAAGGAAAAAACATTACTACAGTTAAATAAAAGATGGCATAAATAAAATGCTAAGTTCAGCATTAACAGCTTATTTACAGGTTGGAATGTGTTTAATGAAGCAGCTTCTAAATTTTAACAATTATACTTAGTTTGAGTATTTAAGGACTCCTCTCAGTACAGCACCAAACACATCACAGAAGACAAGACTCCTCACAAACTACTAAGACAAGACTGTTATAATACCCCTAACAGTATCCATAAACAACCACTAATACACAAAGACTGAACATCTATTTTCATTTAAAGCAGGTTCTATTTGATTAGCATGTATTACTACACAAACCCTAAAACATTAAAGCCTAAAAGACTGAAGGTGCAAATTTTACATAATGGTTTTCTCTCTGTGCACTGGAAGGTCAAAGGAGACATGAATGCAACAGCCTTTTTTAAAGTGACAACCTCATCACCAATAGTTTCCATTAAAATTCGTCAACATTAATTTAATCAGTAAGCACGTTCTTTAGGAAATGCTTATATGGAAAATGCGTACCCATAAACACTATAGTCTAACATTCTCTCAGTGCTGATATCAATTTCAGCCACAGGGGCATCAACAGAAGCAAAACAGAGGACGGTCTCATGATGTCAGGCTTAATGTCCATTTATGCAGTGCTCGGTGCATGATTTCTATCTGCCTTTGTCAATGTACTGTAAGAAATCCGAATACAACAGAAACAGGCACAAATACACAGTGCTTTAGTAAAATTGTTCCTTACAATTACCTCTTCTGTGCAAAGGAAACATATTTTATGTCTTACCGCATTCATATTTTCAAGAATACAACATAATGATTACTGTCCATAGGAAACAAGAATCATTTTGTGTTAATCGACAGTGAAGAAACGAAGTGTTTATTAGTTTAGGGAAATATAGGCAACAAGGTAAACTCTGCTCATATTTCCTCATATGGTCAAAAGATTTGTCTTATAATAGAAATCATTTTATTTGACCTTGTAACAGTAAAAGTGTAACAGTAGTGACCGTGGAAGGTTATTCATCTACATATCTGCAGTGTTTCAAAACCTAGTAAGCTGACAGCCTGCCCTAGACAGTATTTCAAGACATCATAGTCATTATCTTGATGTGAAGACTGAACCACAAGGAAATTTTTGGTTCTGGCCAAATTCAAAAGCAGCATCACATGTATCCCACACAATGAATGTAATACTAGAAAAACTCTGCAGGGCTGTGGCCATCCAGGAACTTTTGCACCCCTACTTTAGATAAACCAAGAAGGTGCACTCATAACTATAAATGGGAGAAAGTGCAATGCAAAATATGGTGGAATAATTCCCACCTTCTAAATAAAATCTCCGGCTGCCATAGAGGCAGTCAGATATATAAGCTTTTTGAGTATAACAAAAACATTTATGGGACAGCTAATGTCAGACTTGGTTGACGATTTGAAATATGTTATGTGGAAAGTTTTTGAAATGTCAGGTTTTCTCAATTCAAGTAAATAGCACTTGCCCAAAAATATTGCTGAACGTAGACTTTCCTTGAAATGGACACTAAGTCAAATTCTTTTAGAATTAATTAAGTTATACAGGGCCTCTAAAAGGGGACAAAATGAGATGGGAGGAACAATTATATTTCAAAGCATTAACCATTTACTTTTGAGTTCTCCCTAAAAACTAAAAAATTATCAAGCTCACATCAAAACTTAAAATCACCAAGATACAAAACCAAAAACAAATAATATATAAAAAAAAAAAAAAAATTGACAAAATTAAGGCAAAAGTTTTACTAAATAATAAAAAATTATTATTATTTCTACTAGAAAAAAAAAAAAACAACCAAACACACACCTTCCATACAGATCCAACAATATGATTCATCAATTTATAACTAAGGATGCTGCCTATATAGACTGTAAACAGTCAGGCAGGCAGCTCACGTAGTTTTGTAACTTAAACCACTGGAGCCCTGGAGTCAAATGCTTCTCAACCTTTTTGACTCCAGGACTCCACTTAAGCTTGAGACAATATTCAAAGTTGATATGCACGTCTATCATAATAAAGTCAAAAATATGATGTCAGTTTGTGATTCTTCAAATGTTAAAAATTTTAATAAAGATTATGTTAATATAACAAAAATGAATAATTTTAAGACTTTTTGGGATTCTCCTGGAAGTTTGCGTGCACTGGCCTAAAGGTGCACCTAAATGAAAGATGATGCTTCAGTTCAGAATATACAGACAACTTCAGACGCTAAAATACATCAACAGTACACAGCTGATAATACAATTCTGACTTCCACAGCAAGCTTCTATCATCAGGACACAGGGTTGAGCTACTAAGGTTCTGTTTGACATCCACTTCAAACCCTTAAAAAAAACCCACAGTGAAACTTAAAGAGACAGTCCATCCAAAAATGAAAATTCTGTTATCACTTACTTACCCTCATGTTCCAAACCTGTATGACTTTCTGAAAATTCAATTGCAAAAAATTTACACAGGTTTGGAACATTTCTGTGTGAACTATCTCTGGAATTTGTACCATTGATGGCATGTTAATTGGAAGCATGTTAACAACATACTACATCCATGAAACACCTAAAAAAAGTTAGTATACCTATTATAATGGTGGATGTGAGATTACAGTGTACAGATCTGCCCTCTCCCTGTATGGTGCCTTTGGAGTGCCTGCGGTTGTGCTGAACTAGAGCAGGGCATTAGACATATCACTGCTCTGCCATCGTAAGCAGGTTGTTTTCGAGTGCTTGTACAAGTGACTGGACTGACTAAAGCGTTTGCCGCATTTCAGACAGGCGTACGGGCGCTCTCCCGTATGAACTCGGATGTGTTTCTTGCAGTCCGTCAGAGTGAGGAACGTCTTACAGCAGATCTTGCAGGCATACTTCCTGGCGCCTTCAACCACTAGCACGTTGTGCTCGGACAGTGCCTTCTTACATTTTGACAGAACATCTGCAGAGGCTCTTGTCAACTGGGGTAGCGGGTTCAAGTTGGAGCTGCCAACATTTTGACCTACAGTAACAGAACTGTCCATTAAGTTCACTCCATTAAGAAGCACTGAGGAGGAAGAGGACGAGGAGGCAGCATCAAGCTGTTGAGGGCTGTCTGTAAGTGTTGAAGCACCCCCTGGTGGAACTTTGGGAGCGATGCGCCGGTATGCTTGGTACGCTCCGGCGCCACCCCTGGATGAACGAGGGAAAGTCTGTAATCCCAAAATGTTTCGCTGGAACTCTAGTGCAAGCTGGTCCACTGATCCACCACGGGACGCTGCTAATGAAGAGGATGATGCTATTCCATCATGCAGTGGCCGCAGAAGAAGGGACTCTGGCTGCAGGTCAGAGCAGACCTGTGCTTCGCCTGGAAGGAGCTGCAGAGAGGAAGATGAAGTGTTGATGGAATCGGCTGGGAGGAAGAAGCGAGCAGAATCGTGGTCTGCTTGAAACTCTCCGGTTGTAGTGTTGGGAACATTGTCAACACTGTTAGCATGGTTAGATGATGTCCCTCTGCCAGCAAAGGCCTTCGCACTGAGGAAACTGGAGATGTGCAGTCCAGAGGAGGACTCTAGAGCATCACTGCAGGAGAGCTCCTCTCCTCTTCCTCTGTCTTCTGCTGCTCCTAACCCCTTGTTTCCTTTAATCAGCAGCGCAGAGCTGGGCTGCGGATCGGAGTAGCTGCGCTCACTGCCCTCAGGACTCAATTCCAGCTTTTCTCCAACTGGCTCCACCTGTGGAAACATCATACTAATTATTTAGTCCCTTTAATGCAAGTCAGTTGTTGGACATCTTGGTAACACCCCAGGCAACTATTTTCTCTTTTTTTGCCTTTAGGACAGTGTAGATAATAAAGAGCAAATGAAGTAGGAGAGATATATGGGGGGCAGCACCGGGAAAGGTCCTCGAGTCAGGGTTTGAAATCGGGACTGCAATGGCGCTTCATGTTGGTGCACTGCCCACAAGGCTATCGTCACCGACCAGGCAACTATTTTCTACATAGGCAATATGCATAAGCATGGCAACATATTTTGATCCAGAAATAAAATGAAACCACAAACCTATTGTAAATTTTGCTTCTCGTTAAAAAAGTAAAGAAAATAATCTAGCAAGTATATAACAAATCTAGAAAAATTGTATCACAAGTTTTGCTTCTTTTATTTTAAAAAAGAAGAAAAGAAATCTGACAAATATATTGTAACATTCTTGCGCTTTTGTTTGGGCTTTTTTTTTTTAAAGAGCCCTCTTATGCTGCATGTTGATCAAAAATAGTCAAAAGTAGAAATATTGTGAAATATTATTACATCATTTTTCTAATTTAAAATATATTTTTATTCTAATAAATGTAAATTCACTCTGTATGTTGATTTGGTGCTCAAGAAACATTTTTTATCAATGTCGAAATCAGGATTTTTTTTGTTTATTTTTATTGTATATTTAAAAAAATTTAAATATATATATTTTTGTAACAATGTAAAGGTCTTTACTCCACCAATGTCACAACAATCAAATTCAAACAATCTAAATAACAATTTCTACAAATATATATATTTTTGTAACAATGTAAAGGTCTTTACTCCACCAATGTCACAACTTTCACTTTTGATCAATTTAATGCACACTTGCTGCATATTCATTTCTATCAAGAAGAAAAATCCTACCGGTGGTGCTGTACTTTTTTCATGAACAATATATATAAAAAATGTAAATTAATAATGATGAATAATGAAACTAGATCTTAACTGACTTGACATCATGACAGCACTGCCTCTTGGAAATGGATATAAATTGGCTACTAATTTTCTAGATTTGAAAGGCATGCAGTGTGTTTCAAAGGGCAAAATACTTACCTGGGACAAACTGGTGAAACACAAATCAGTTAGTGTTAGGTAACAAAACAGTAACAAAATACATTGGTTACAGTCCCACTAGCTCATTATCAAAAACAATTACCTGGTCACTCCCTTCTGCCTGAGACGTAACATCGCTAGTCTCATCAACAGCCTCCGGTGAACTCAGTGGCTCACTCTTCACCACGACCTGCATGTGCTGCTGCTGCTCCTCTTCTTCCTCACCTCCGTTCTTTATCTTCATCCCCTCAGCATGGTGACGGCTCGCATCTGGGTACTCCTCTTTGCATGGCAGCAGCAACGTTTTTTCCGGTCCTGCTCCCCTTCCTCCATCTGACTGACTGGGAAGCTGCATGTCTTCATGGGTCAGTCCCCGTCGGTACTCATCTTGCTCTAGTAAACCTCCATCATCCCCTGGAATGACCCCAGCAACGACCTCATCCACCATTTTACTATGGGAATCTGGAGACAGAAGCCCCTCTCCACCCTCTCGCCCCCCCGATTCCCCCACAATCCCCTCCACCTGCGTGGAGAGACGTGGCCTCCCCCGTTCTGAAGCGATCAGGGACAAGGGCTGTTTGCGCTTCAGGAAACGGCGTGCCGTGTGAGAACCGTGCTGATCCACCAATCCGCCTCCGCACGCTGAACCCGTTCTCCTCCCGGTCCCTGTTCCCCCGTCTTCAGCGCCACTCAGGGCAGAACTGACCAGGCTCAGGCCGAGCTGTTGAAGCAGGAATGAACGCTGGAGATGAGAGTTCGCAGCCGCTGCTGCTTGTTGCTGCTCAGCGTGATGCTGACCACTGCGGTCAGCCGGAGGAGACATGGGTAGAGTACGAGTTGTAAGGTAGTGCTTACAGGCTTTCACAACGGCATTTAGATGCAGATGAGAAGCCGCCAGCAAGACATCCATCACGTTACTCTCTCCTAGCATCAGCGTGGACGTGTACATCATGTCCATGAGTGCAGCAAACGCTTCAGCTGTCACCACTTCTGAGTCCAGGTGGATCATCCTTGTACTGGCGTCTCCCTCAGCAGCAGTAAACAGGGCTCGGAAATGCGTACTGCAGGCAGACAGCACGGCACGGTGGGCTTTGAAATGACGACTACCAACCATGATCACGCAGTCGCAAAGCTGTCCATGCAGCCGCTGGTAGTTCAGCTGCTGGAAGATCTGCTCAAAATGCCCAGGGAAATCCATGACCTGAGAACTGATGAATAATAGATAGAGAAGACGAGGAACTATTTAATGCTCAATAAAGATTGCACATAATTCAGCCACACTGTGTATACAGAATCAGACTTGTGAGTACTGACCTCAGTCAGGGTAGCACCACATTTAATTTTTGACAGGAATGAAAACAAGGCTGTGTGTTAAATGGACTGTTTAATAGAGTGGTGGAACTGTGACATTACTTTGTAGATAAAAACCCGGAAGCGAGTTAGCATTTTAGCACTTACGGTTCCATCGTCCCAGAGTCAATGGGTTTTTTGAATGGGAGTTTGATTAAACCCCCTAAAATAAGGTCAGTGGTCCACACAAGCTCAAGATAATTTAACTTTTTATTCTACAACATAAAACACACCAGTTGCACCCACTCGTGTGTTTTTTTTTCTGTTACGTTTCTTAAAAAAAGACAGTTGCTAACAAGTTGCTAAATGGGACTACAGCACTGATCTATATATGACTATATCTATATATATTATAGATCAGTGGACTACAGACGTTGTCGGAGACATTAAACGTCATCACGCCGAATAGTTTATCAATTTATAGTATTTTCCAACTGTAGTATAATTTGTTGTACAATTAATTGTAGAATAACCAATTAATAGTTCCCCGCATTTTATATTGTTATACCCTAACAAAATGATAGCTGAAATATGGTACTTTATTCACTAAAATAAATGTAATCTTTATCATATCCAAGAACTCACTCACTCTCCCTTTAATTAATAGATTAAATGCACAATAATTTTAACGAATACTACATGGATACACGTTTTTAATTAAAATATTCATATTACTCAAGGATTTATTGACTTTTAATGGTCCATAAAAACATTACCATGATAACAATCGTTTCCAGCTAAAAAACATATGTACAGTCTACAGTAAATCAATACATTATAATGGGACTACCTTATTATCAACTTAAAAAACAACGTACGATTTCATAACATGTCTGGTATTTTGTTTTATTTTTGTTTTATAACAGTGGTGGCTATTGCCAATTTAATGGTAGTAACCACTGATCTATATATGACTATGTTCTATATTATAGATCAGTGGCAGTAACAATAAATGTAGAGCGGAAGCACTGGTTACCATGGAGAATTCTGTACGTGGTAAACATAGACATATAAATACCTAGACGCCTCATTGGCCGCTTTGAGCCATTGCTGCGATACGTCAACGCATCCCCCATTTTTGTGAGGGCAAGACTGCCTTAAAAATAAATGGAAGTTAACGGGGGAGCTGCAGTTTTTTCTGAATAAAAACACGATAACGTTCACATTTATCAACCGATTTCAGAGGTTTGTGATCTACGTGCAGTTAAAAAAAAAACTTTGCCTCCAGTTATTTAGTTAGGTTTGGAAAATTATTAATTTTCGTAAGAAATTGTGAACGCTCACACTTCTCACTTGTTGATTTCGTTGATTTTTTTCGGTTTACAATTCTAATGTTAATGTAGTATAACTGTGACATGTACATGTAATTTGAATGTATATTAAATAAAATAAGTTGTTTTATTGCTTTCTCTGTGTTCAACCCCAACATTTTAGCTTTTCTTGTGCTTCAGGTCAGAACCTGTTTTTATACAGTCTGTGGTCAGAACACAGCTCATTCACTTGGGAAAAAAATCGAAAAAACACTTATAATTTACCATCATTGAGAAAATTGAATACAACCAGCGAATACAAATCAAAAAGTAATACACTGGTAGTTTACTTTTTATTTTGATAGCACTCTATACAGATAAACTCAGCAACAAACAATAACAAATGCAACTGATAAGCCTTTATGGATCCAGTGAAACTTATTTAATTTACAGTGGTAAAATATTATTCACTTATACAGCGCACAGTAAAAATATAGTAAAAGTGATATGTAATATAAAAATATATATGTTGTACAACTTATAGTAAAGTGAATAATATAAAAAGCGAGTACAACAGTACAATAACATAAGTGATATAATAGATTTATAATAGTACAAATTATATGTATAATAACATAATAAATTAATAACAATAGATGAATAATAGCAAGAAGAATATGTAATATCAAGGGTGGAATACAGAATAGACAAAAATGAATAAATTAATAGTAAATTATAAAGTAAAATAAACAATCGTGAAATGTAGTTGTATAATAGTATTTGTGTAATAATTATTAAACAAATTAAGACACAACACAAAAAAATGTGGACGTGAATTCCAAATTGTGTTTAATTAATGATCTCCTCAAGTATAATATATACATGTACACACACACACACACACACACACACACACACACACACATATATATATATATAAAATACAAAATGGTGGTTTAGTTGTGATGACAAAACCTGACTAATAAAGACTAATTCTACACTGCTTCCCTCAAGATTTTCCTATATTTTATTCAACTAATGAGTAAAATAATGTAAACAACTTGACGATGCTTGACATTTTGTTCTACAATGCAAATTACACACACCCATGCAGAAAACACAAATTTTGAAACAGTTGTTTATTTTTCCATATATATTAATACATGTATGTTTGGGGTGTGAGTGTGTGCAGTTTACGTTGTATAACAAAATATCAAAGTATAGTTATATTTAACACAGACCAGAAATTAATAATCATTATTACAACATCAAGGGCAATAATAAACAATGATTTTGTCATGATATTGCAGCTGGACTCACTATGAGTTCCTGTGTTATTCATTTCTAGGGTATTTAAATTATGCAGTTTTTGTGTAAATACACATACTGTACATAATCAGCATTAAACAGCCTGTGTAAATAATTTTAAATGCAGTCTATAGTATTGTGATTGACTGATGAAACTGGTTATATTTAAATAATAATAATTAATAATTCCTTACATTTATATAGTGCTTTTCTGGGCACTCAAAGAGCTTTACATAGAAGCGGGAATCTCCTCGTCCACCACCAGTGTGCAGCATCCACCTCCCATAAACAACAAAAAAAAAAGGCAGAAAACATTTAATAAGGTAATTATATTGTTATAAAAATTACCCTTACAAAGATAAAAAAAAATAAAAATAAAAAAAAATGCTCCCGGAAGTCTGTTCCGGGAAGAGAGAGAGAGTGGTTTGAATATGACCAGGGCCAGTCTGGCCATTCATTCAGGACTATTCTGGGTTTTTAATTAGTACCAATATAACATTAGGCTGTGGAAGTATAGTCTTTCTCTCTTGGAAATGCAGAGAACAGCTTTCTTCAGCTTTCCATAAGACTTTCCTTGTCCTGTTTGCAAAAAAAAAATATATATATATATATATATATATATATATATATATATATATTATGATAGTTTTGTGATAAGCTATGAAATCATTATTATCAAGTGATGATAAATAAATAACGTTAGAGAAATTAAAGAGAGATGCTTTAGCTCCTTCACTAATCCTGGCAGTCTGAGATTTGTCAAAGTGCTCACTGTACATCTTGTGCTTATAACACAGTTTAGTTTATGATATAAACTACAATATAAGTTAAAAACTTAATAAGAGTTCATTTAAACTTTGATTTCTTATAAAGTCTCAGCTTTCACAGCTAACTAGCGATATCGCTGGATATTAATAGTCTGACACTGGTGGCTAATTAAGCTGTCAACTTAAAGCTAAAAATTACCAAAAAAACATCCAGAAACAACTGTTGAGTCTTACCTGTGAAAGATAATACCCCGAGATCCTTTTTTAATTATTGTGCGATGGTTTGTAGATGCCCAAGCTGCCGACGAATAAGGTATGTTTTCCTCTGTCCCGATATGAGAGTAATGGAGAGTTGCCCGCTCCAATATGGCGGCGACGTTGACGTGCGGTCGAGCGGCCAATGAGGCGTCTAGCTATTTATATGTCAATCCTGGTAAAGTTATCTGCACATCGTTGACCATCAGCAGCAGTTTTGGTAAAACTAAACCTGAGAGGACAGCAAAACATTTGCTTCAAAACTCTAGTCTGACGCTAATATATAATTTACATTATTTTAAACACAAAGCATTAGTTAGCAGCGCCATAAATCCGCTTTTGCTGCAAATAAGACAAAGAACGACTATTATGTAAAGCTTGTATGGGTGTCATAATAACCTACATTGTATGGCTTTACAATAACAACAAGAAAACGAAATATGTGTGCATTTGAGTGTAAACTGATAGCAACTCGTTAATAAAACGAGTAACGTTAATAAATGAAACAAGTAGTTGTGTTGGCTACTGTTAACGTTAGCTGCTAGCTCAGTTATTTCACAGAGTCCTGAAACACACCTACTTTTTCTCAATCGTCTCTCAGTCGTCCTCAGAGAGCCCGGTGTAGTCTTCTGATACCATCCAGAAACACATGCAACATCTGTCCATGACAGTTAGGCATTGGCCTTTGGAGCTCGACACACAGTACAATAGAGACGGTCACGCGAGACAGCATCAGCTGCCCAGGCGCGTCTCCAAATCTGGAAGCATTGTGAACACGAATCCCAGTCCGCCACCTACTGGACTGGAGAGTCATGAATAACGGGATAGAACTCCGTCTGCTGCGGTGGAACACAAAAGATCTCTCTCTATCTTTTTTATTAATATGGTTAACTTACATTACATGGACAAACGACAAACACCTACCCAAATACCAAATAACTACATACAAAATACAAAAAAAAAACAAACTCATTCAGAATTAAAAATGACATATAAGTTTAATTATTATTAGAATATTAGTATATTAGTAGTAGTAGTAGTAGGCCTATGCAATTACTACAAGAATTAGTACAAACATACACATCTCACAACAAACAGGCCTATATGAAAACACAAACAATAATTAATTAGAAAAATACTTTTAATATTAGTCTAAACTACTGAAGTATCAAAAGAACAGGTATGTTTTAAAAACATCTGATAGCTGAATGGGTTGCTTGTGTCTGTAAACAAAAAAAAAAACAAAAAAAAAAAACAATATACTCCATTTCAATATCATATCATTTCATCACAACACTACACCACATCAATATAAAAATAGAAATATCATCTTGTGCCTAATTAATAATTAATCATACACTCATATAGGCCTAATTGTAATTCCAAATACTGACATTATTTATAAATGATGCTGAAATGTTATACTTTTGTATCTAATAAAAAGCTAATCTTTCCATTAGGATCATATATAGGTTATGACAAAAATCATATAGGTATCACTATATTTCTGACACAAAGAAATATAAACTAATATTCAGTTCATGACCATTTTGCTTTATGATCAAAGAAATATAAATATCACTATATTTCTGACACAAAGAAATATAAACTAATATAAATATAACTACAAATAATGAAGGAAGAATTTTTAATACCCCTCACAAAAAGTACTACTCTTAATATTTATTTACATGAGTCTCTTGTTCATGTTCAGAACCCCAAGGAAACACCATTGGTACTTTGTTGTATGTGAAATACACAATGTAAAGTATTCTAAAAACATGGCACACAAGTTAAAAGTTAAACTTAAAAAAAAAAAAGTTTGTTTGCCTTCCATTACCCTGCATCTGACATTTTAAATGCAAAACCTTGTGCCTGATTTTACCAGTAGTTTTTTGTGCTTCTGTCTGTTTGTATTTTATTTCGTGTATATGGTTTTAAATAATAATTTGGAACAGGTGGTTTGTCAAATTTGTTAGTCACAAATCATTTACTTTTCATATTAATCTGTTTTAATAATATATATTAAAAAAATTTTTTCTTTACATAATCTCCTCAAATTATTGCTTGCCATAACAACCAAAAACTTTATTTAATGCCACCAAAAAAAAACATAATCAAATAAAAACAAAAAAGAATTAACTAAAAAAAAATTATCAATTTTCTCTTTAAAATTTAGTAAAGTCAACATTTATACTCAAGTAGAAGTTTCCAGAAACTATTTAAATACAGTAGTGAAGTTTAAAACCTCTGTAAGAAAATATATGATTAGTGCACAGAAGTGAACGAGAACAATTTGTTTCACTAATTCAAAATTGTTCATGAACGAAAAAAAAAAAAAAAAAGGACAAAAAATTTAACTCTATATAAGGGTGCTACCAACTTAATATCAACCAGGACCATGCAAAAGAAGATACATAAATACAAAATTGTCAAAAAAGTTGTCAAATTCTTACCAATTTATTTATCACTAGTTCAGTTCTTAGCAACATCCTATTGTCACAGACAAAATACCCAACCGCATTCAACCTTGTGTGTAAACACCATGCACAGAGCAGACCAGAAGGAAAATAAGATTACATTGGTTAGCCTCAAAAGAGACTACTAAAAGTGGCAAAACCTTAGTGTTCAAAGTTCAACCTCAACAAAAAATTATAAAAAAGCAAGACAATTTTACATTTACTTTCAGTACAGAAATACACTAGAGACGTTTTCAAATGTAAAAGATGTTTGTTTCAATCCAAAATGCAGCTTTTAAGTGTATAATCATTGAAGATTCTTGCATTCCTGCATTCTTGATGTAATACTGACTGATCAATCCCATAAATTCAGAACAGGCCACTTTCATATCTTTTACTTGAGGTAGAATATTCTGTTCAAATATCAAAAATAATCATCTTTCTAGAAGTCTTTAAAGTGGAACAATAAACAAACACACAAAAAAAGTATTTTAATTTCTAATGTCACAAACTTGGGGTTCTATTGCTGTGACATTTGTCTTTCAGCGCAATACACCACTAAAAGAAATATAAAGCATTCGCAAGAAAGTGTGCATGTGCTTTAGTAAGCCTTTGACACAAGAGTAGCACCAGATTAATACTGTAATCCACTATCTGTGGACTGACCAGTAATTAAGAGGAACAGTTCAATACCACACCCAGTTTACCTCTCCTTCCATTATGTAAACATTCTCTCATCTTTCTGAGATTGAAGCACACACACTCGTACCATAAAAAATATAATCAAAAAAAAAATCTACTAAACAATATTCTGAAAAAAAAAATAATAAAAAAAAAAACTAAAAATAAAACTGAAATAAATGTAAGATTACACTGGGGTAGAAAACTATGAAAACTAATTGATTTGATCAAATTCCAACAAAAGGAAGTAAAAGCTATTGTAACCTACATTGACAAAACTGATGCTTTTTTTTTAAATAAAATTTCAGACATAAATTTAAAATATCCTTTAATATGGTTTCAGAGCTGAATGCTAGAGCCAATCGTTTGGAATTCAAGATAATAAATAGAAAATAAACATAAAATGAAAATAAATATAAAATATTAACTTTATGCTGTTCTGTCAAGCTCCAAAAAAAGGCCTTCACTTCAGAATACATAGAAAATAATAATTGTATGGATCACAATTTAAGATTTATGCTTTTTTTGTCATTTTACCTTCTACTTTTTTTTAGAAAAAAATAAAAAATAGCAAAATAGCAAATTTGGAATGACATGAGGATAACTAAATATGGCAGAATTTTTATGTTTGGGGGACTATTTTTTCCAAGATGAGCCAGCTACAAAATATGGCTCCTGATGTAAACTAATGTGCTTCACAGAGAGGCTATACATTTTACAGATATGCTCTCATTCTTAATGAACTACACTACTGTGCATTCAGATATAGTGCTGAGAGATTATTCAATGGAAGGATCAAATGTATAGATGCTTCTCTATATTCTTGCTCATAGTGATGTTTTTCATCAATAACATGCTTTCTCCAGTCTTCCCTTTCAAATAAGACTTAAAAAGACATGAGATACTGTAAAATATGCAGAGCATTAACAAGTGTCCCAATGTGGTGCATGATTCAGTCTATAGACAGTTAGATGCCCACATATGTACAAGAAAAGACTGTCAGCTGGACAAACGAGGCATTCTGATTGGCATATTAAGGCTGGGTGTAGGCTCCAAATGGTTGTCGAGCACAGTGCATCATGATTGGTGTGGTCATCTGATAATGATCAGATTCTTGCTGGTCCATGCAGAACAGGAATACATTCCGATTGGTCCTTAAATTGAAATAAATCTTGCTTGGTCTATTTAGAGAAGGATCTGGGCCACATAGGGCGAGTGTGTGCTGGCCACCGCTGCAAGTAACGGAATGTCACTGGACTCAATCCTGAAAAACAATTTCAATGAAATACATTTGACAAGAAGCAGTTTTACCACAGCAGATGACCACAATGCATGATGTTTGCTGTTACAGCAACTGTATGTTGTTCTGAGTTTATATCTCACAGTTCTGACTTTTTTGCAGAAATGTGAGATATAAACCCACAGTTGTGAGAAAAAAGTTCAGAATTGTGAGATACAGTTGCAATTTTTTATTGTTTATTATTTGGCGGAAACAAAAAGAAAAAGTGAGAGATGTAAACTCTGAATTCAGATTGAAAAAAAAAATCATAATTATGAGATATAAAATCAGCATTCTGAGAAAAAAAAGAGTTATGTTGCAATTACCTTTTTAGTCTTTTTTATTATGTGGCATAAATGGACTGTCATAATTACAGCCGTAAAGCAATTCACAATTTTAATGGAATTTCGATCACTCAAACTTGCATCAAAACTCACCAAACTTAGAATAAGAAAGAAAAAGAACCCATTCACCTTAAGTCAGTGTACCATCAGAATGATTTGGAAACTGACTTTTTAAGGCAAAAATACATTCATAGAGTTGCTTCAGGAGTAGAATCAGAGGCAAGAATTAGGTAAGTGTGCTCTTACCCCAGTGCCAGCCTCAGTTCTTTTACATGGACCCTGGTTTGTCCTATTAGATATTCTGCCAAGGATCGACTTTTAAAATACAACTCCTGTAACTGGTCTTCCAGATGCATCACACACTGAGATGATGTTTGCATACACATACAAAAAAAATAAATAATAATAATTCAGAATCTGTACTACAGCTCAGTAAGAAGGTGAAAAAAAATCTTATGCTAATACAGTAAAAAAAAAGAAGCATATTGTAATATTGTAAAATGCAATTTATCACAATGCAATTTATCTTATTGATCCCAAACTTTGAGTGTAGAAAAAACGTACATAAACAGACATTACACTACATTGTAAATATGCTTTTAGTTGTCTGCTAAGGGGACTTACAAAGTCGGATGCAATGTTGAGCGCATACAGCTGCAGAACTGATGTGATAAGCGTGTGTACAAGGTTGGACACCATCACGTCTCTGCCCAGCCGCCCACCCTCACACACACGCCTTTGACTCGTCACCACCTGCACACTCAGCCGGTCTGTATCTGCCACAATGCAAAGAGCCTCTGCCACTGGTTCATCCAGCGCTGGATGCTACACAAACACACAGGTACATACTTTAGTTAACCGCTAAAAAAAACTTCTCCTTTGATTACATTTTTGCCAACAAAAAAATTAAACCTTAAACAAGAAAGCTAATTTAATTACATATGCAAAACGTAAAATCTAAGAGACATTAAAAAATTGTCATGATTGTGACACTCAACATACATGAATCATTTACTATATGCAGTAATAACTGTAAATGTAATTGTACTTACGAGAACAGTGTGTTCCAGATCAGACATGAGGCACTGTTTGAGACTGAGATCAGAACTGATGCCATGCAAGGCAAAGTCAGGCATGTACTGAGGACAGTAACCACCCAGCAAAGAACGTCCAAAATGATTAACACTGGCCCGGCTCTCTGCCTGATAACTACACAGAAACAAACACACTAGGTTATTGCAGTCTTCTTTTTACTAACAAGGGCCAAAAATCAAACTTGATTGAGTGCTATGGGCCGAAAATAAATGCTGCATTAAAACCCTTCTGTGGTCTTCGGTCATTTCTGACTGGAGAAGTTTACATTTAGAATTTTTAAAAATCACAGCTTCATCGGAATAATATGAACCTTGGTGACTTTTATGGCACTTGGAATGTGAACCCAGAAAAAAAATTGAGGCCATGATTTGAACAGGCTAAGTGGTCATAAAAAAAAGTCACACTCTTGCTCTTCGGTCAAAAATGACCCACCATAGGAAATCCTATGGCTATCCTATAGTTGCAGGTGCTACATTATCATTAGTTTTTCTGGTGCTAATGATAGATTTTATCCCGTTTCATCATAATAACTTGGTGGGCCAAGATTCTGAACACTGAATAGGCAACACTGACATGTAGATGAAAATGCTCATGTGTTCAAAGGTATTTTTCTATCTGTTTGATGCTGTTTTTCCAGTCTAGTTTCACTAAATGGTGTTTTTGGATTTGGGAGAATGTTACCTCATGATACTACCACTTTAAATTAGTAGAGTATCCATACTGAAATTAGTTTGCACTTACCTTGGTAGTGGTAACTCATACTCCTTTTGTTCAGTAGCCATGTACAGTTCTCGCGGTGACGTTTCTTCATCATCACTGTCACCTAGTGCACTATCTGAGCTCTCGTTCCTCCGAATATCAGTCAAAAGCCTTTGATGTGACTTTCGGTCCAATCCCCGTCCACACCCTGCCCCGCTAAGACCCCCGGCTTGTCCTTCATTCTCCGTCTCCCTGGGACTGCCAATGTGAAACTGCACCCGATGCAAAAGAGGACTCTGATTGGCCAAAATGTGCTCTAATCCACCCCCAACAGAGTCACTGTCTTCTCCAAAACATTCCTGTCCCATTTCTGTACATTCAGGCCTGACAGTGGATGATTCTGGACTGGAGGATGGATTAGTTGATTTTGTATCTGTCACAAGTGTGTCATTATTTAGTTCTACAGAGGTGCTTGGAACAGATTCAGGGTTCAGTGCTTTTTCAATAACACAAGCAGCGGGCTTTAATGGATCTGGTTTAGTGGGAAAAGGGGTGGGATCAGTGGTTTGAGAGATGCAGGGATTGACTGGATTGTCTAGATTCTCCCTCTGTCCTTGTGGCTGCACATGCTCTTGCAGGTCTGAGCATCGAATGAAGTAGGACAGAATATACAAGACTCGCTGGACCAGTTCCCTCCTGCGTCCCACAACCACCGTTCGACACACTCTCACTGGAGAGCCCAGAGCACCATACAGATCACCTAAACAACACACAACAAACAATATAATACAGTTATAAACCCGGTGAAGAGTAAATGAAACATTTTTAAGTAAGACTTTTTGAATTTGAAAGTTCAAATAAGTCAAGTTAAGTCGTTTAAGGATTTGAAATCACAGTGAAAATTAAACTGCAAGTGGACCAGAGGTCTTAAACAGAGGATCTGTCAATTATAGTTTGATCTCAAAATAGTTTTTGTAAAAAAAAAAAAAAAGGAAAAAAAAAAGGAAAATATTATTTTTTCTAAATATTCTAAATATTAATTCTCCACACTATATATATAATATATATATATATATTATATATATATAATATATATATATATATATATATATATATATATATATGTATGAAGAGTTCAGATGCAAAACCCTCTAAAAGCCATTTGAAAATTTCCTTTAAAATTAGCATTTTTATTCGGCTACTGTGTTTATGTTTAGTAAATTCACTTTAATGTCATTGAATAGTTTCTTCTCATTGCCATTAAAGTGAAATAACTTAACATAAACACAGGAGCTTGATAAAAGTGCTAAATGGAGCGGCATTTAATAGACAGAGCCGTAGATCACTGACAAGCTACGCAATATCGCGTTCATTATCCCAGATGAATCGCCTTCGATAATCAACGCGATATTGCGTAGCTTGTCAGTGATCTACGGCTCTGTCTATTAAATGCCGCTCCATTTCAAAGCAGGTGATGGCGATTTATATAAAAACATATAAATATACACACACACACATACATACAAAAAAAAAAAAAAAAAAAAAAAAAAAAAAAAATAAAAAAAAAAAAAAAAAAAACAAAAAAAAACACATAAATATTAATAAAAACATATATATATATATATATATATATATATATATATATATATATATATTATATACACACATATATATATATACACACACACACACATATATATGTGTGTATAATTTATATACCACACACACATATATATACACACACATATATATATATACACCGAATTTATATTAATATTGATTTTTTTTTTTTACATTTGGCTCATCCAATAAGAATTTGGAATTGTTTTTATAAATCTGTTTTATAATCTTAGTTTTGTTTCTTTATTATTAACTTACGTGTTGAATACTATAAAGCTGTTTTTGCACTGCTGCCAAACTCATGATTCATTTAATATGATTAATATTAGCTTTTCAATCATGTCCATCATAAACAGACAAAATGCATTCTTTTGATCATACCACCCGCCTGTACTAATTTATATATTGTCCGCATTCTTACCTAACTGAGCCCACAGTGGGTTGTATGGGTGAGATTTTGCCAAAAGATCCACTGTCTGAGAGGCAGGTTTCTGGCAGGCAGTTTTGATTGGTGGCAGGCTGCTGGGCATCACCGTAGGAACCCAGGCTAAGTGATGTGTAAGAACAGCAGTAAGGAGAGCTGATAGAAACCTAGAACAAAATAAAGGAACAGTTCAGAGATGTCCCATCAGACCTCAACATAACCCAATCAAGAGGAAGTTACTCATGATGACTGGCTGTCACACAGACACACCTGGCCAGTTGTGTTTCCTGACACGCTTAGGATCAGGGATGGTGACGGAAACAAATAACTGATTTTCCAATTATCCTACTGATTACACAGTACTAGCAAAGGAACAGGGTTAAAGATTTGAAGTAATACGTTTAAGGTTAAAGATCACTGACTGGCTCTTGACTCCATGGTCCATCAGCAAACTCATCTCCTTCAGGAAGCGCTGACACAGCAGGTTTCGCTCGGTACTCTGGGATATCATGGAAAGCCAGACTGGCTCGCTGATGCGGGGAGCCATGTACAGGTTCCACACCGTCATCCTACATCCAACAGGGAACCAGATGAGACTCAAACCAAAGCTTGAACTGACTCTTATGACTCACATCTCTCAAACTTGAGGGCCTCTATAACAATATCTTATGATCCAAGTTGGTCATAAATCATAAAGAAAGTTTAATACTGTAACAGGCACCAAGATAAATTTTTCTGTAGTTTTAAAGTGGCAGAACAAGAAAACACATTAATACTACAGTAATTGTTTCATTCAAATGCCACTGATTCTTGCTGACTGCGTACAGAAAAAATAGTAAACTGAAGGTTAAGATATCAAATATACACAAAATGTGATGATTTCAACACCTGAATTCTCCCAGTGCTTCCATCACTCGACACAGATAGACCTGTACTCTCTGACTGGACTCTGCTATCCTTCTGCACACAATCATTGCCTGAAAAAACAAACCAAGAGTTTAAACTTTGTTTAAATATTTAATAATAAAAAAAGACCTATCACAATTTTGATTCAGGAAGCTGCTTCCAGCATAAATGTCAACTGACCTACATGTATAATATTTAATATATTAGGACTGTAGAGAGCATGTCATTTGGAACCTGGAAATTTTAACCAACTTAGAAATCCCCCCCAGACATGTCCAGAAAAAAAGGACGTATGTTCACCCTAGATTCTGCATTATAGCTGTACAAACATGTTTGCTCTGACCCACCCATATAAACAGAATAATTGGGCAAAATATACTTTTCTGAAAAAACAATTTGACATTTTAAATTCTGATGAAGAATTTTTGCAAATAAATCCACAAACATCTGAGAAAGAACTGCAATACATTGTTGAATCTATTTGTTTGGTCAAAACTGGTTAATATGACAAATCACTCTCCTGCACTTCCACACTTACCCTCTCGATGGCAGTCTTGAGTTTGTTCATGTGAGATTCAAACAGAGGAAAGTGGGAGAAGAAAAACTCCTGAAAATTGTGGTTTTCCTCTTCTCTCTCTGGCAGGCTGATGATGATGCTGATGGCAATCTTCTTCCTCCGGATCATCGCAGGGTTGGAGTTGCAGCTCTCGTCAGACAAGTTGAACATTTCTTCAGTGTTCCTGATGCACAGACATACACAAAAACATATCTAACATATCTGCTCTCTGTATTTTTCATATCTCCCTTACTCGTACAAATATTTACGCTTACCAGCGAGGCATGGGGCCATGCTGAAGACTGGTGGCCTGGCTACGGTGCCATCGCCGTTGATAACTGCTGGCACAGCCACTACTGAAGGAGGATCCAGGTGACGGTAGGGGAGTGGCCAACAGACTGCTCAGAGATGCTGCAGAAGCGAAAAGTGGGAGTTCACAGGCAACATTTATGAGGCTAATAATACCGGTCAACTAATATTTAGTGTATGTGCCAAACACAACTTAAATGAACTGTTCGAAACAGATTTTGAGCTTGAAATCATTTGAAGACAGTTAAAATATTCCAATGGCACCCATTTACTGCAGATGATCCCTTGCTTAACAAGAGATGTAATGCTAAATTTCTCCAAATCTGTTCTGATAAATAAGAAACAAACTCATCTACATCTTGGATAGCCTCTAGGTCAGTACATATTTAACAAAACTGAAATATACTTTTAATGGAGGTAAATAAAAAGTACACCAGATTATTTACATTTATACAAACATTTGAATTTTTTATCCAATATTTACACAAAATTCACACACAAACAATATATTTGTGAAAAATAAAGCGAAAGCAATTATCTTTATGTCATGACACGTAACTGATAAATATCAATATCACCCTGATATTTTTGTCTAAATAATTTACAAATAAAACACTCAAAACAAACAATCAATAATTTTAAATGCTACACATGAATTTAGACATCACAACTTACAGTATGAAAAATGATATAGATTACATTTAAGAGTAATATTAAATTATTAGTTTATTATACAATTTATAACATGTGTGTGTGTGTATATATATATATGTGTGTGTGTGTGTGTGCGTGTGTGTGTGTGTGTGTGTGTGTATGTGTATATATGAATGTATGTATTAGTGTTGTAAAAAAAAAAATGTGTATGTACATATATAAACACACACACGCGTATGTATATACTTAAGAAAATGTGTTTATTATTGTGTATATATATGTATATATATATGTATATATATATGTATATATATATATATGTATATATATATATATATATATATATGTATATATATACACATATATATATATATATATATATATAAAATACACACATATACAGTATATATCTATACATACACACACACACACTGATAAGTATATCCTTAAATATATAAGTAGGGAAAATTACCATGCACAATTAAATATCCACTATCAATGAATCATTAAAATCAATAAATAACCAATACCAATAAATAAAAAAAGTTTGATACAGAGATACTGTGCCATGTTTATAGCTGTCTAAATAATAACATCACTGGTTTAATAGCAAAGACGTTTAATACTTGCGTATTGAGGTTTGTTTCCCCCACAATGTAAGAATGAATGCCCAAGTAATACATTACCATTCAAAAGTTTGGGGTTGCTAAGATGTTTTTAAAAGACGTCTCATATGCTCACCAAGGCTGCATGATTTCAGCATATATTTGAAACAGAATCCTTGCTAAATAAAAATATTTATTTATTCAAAAATAAACAATTATTACTCACCCCAAACCTTTGAACGGTAACGTATGCTCAAAGGGACCATTCACTTGCCATGCTTTGGACAATCTGAATCTGCATTAAGTATGCTCTGACTTTGTCCTTTAAAAATGTGTGCATACCTGAGCGAGCGATGCCACTGTCTCCATCCTCACTGTGTCCTCTGCTTGGCATGTCCACTGGATTACTGTGGGCTAAAAAAAAATAAAAAATAGAGTCATTACTCCCTCACATTTAACCACATTCTGAAAAACGTTAAGAAGTGTGTCTGCATTGCTTCACGCTGTGGATGATTTGATGAAGGTGTTGGGTTCCCAAGCCCATTTCAAAAGAGCATGCAGGTTAGTATCCCACAGACACACACACACACACCAAACACCTGCAAAAGTGTGCACCCATCTGAAAGCACGTAGTTAACCCCATAACCTAGAAACCTTGCAGTCCCATCCGTAAAAATGATGCTGACCCACAATGACACTGACTCTGTTCACACTTAATAACATCCATTTCAGTGATCCAATCACAAGTGTATGGTGCTAAATACAGATGTGAATAGGGTACAAAATATTTCACAATCCGATCACAGGATGCATATCAGTTGTAGGTGTAAATAACATTCTGTCATAGCTGTTGTGACCGCATCACCAGAGTATGTTAAAACCAGGTGCAAAATAGGAATGGAGGCAGAGGAAGTGCATTATGTGAGGGACCCAAAATCAATTAATGGCTAAACAGTCAAGCACACAGCAGAAACAAAATGTGTGCATGTGAGATCAACACATGCTCACACGGCTTCAGCATTCCACACAAACCTGCAAAGAAAGACGCGCTCCGAGCCAGGCAGAGCAGAGGAGCGCTAGGCACGCGGCAAACTCCTGAAAAGAGGAGTGGTATATGGCTATGTTGAGAAACGGTATGTTTGGATCAAAGTCAGAGAAAGACTTTAGAAAATAAACAGATGAAAGTGCTGTTCAGAAACCTGGTTTGCTACCATGCTGCCTACATAGGTAGTTGCTTACTAAGGCAGCATCCTGACCAAAATGGAACCTCATTAGGGACCACTTTGGAAAACTGCATGCTCACACTAACAAGTGTGCTGCAAGGATGACGTATTTTGCATGCCAACACTTGGAAACAAGTTAGCATTCTACACATTTGGTTCCATCATCCCTAAGTCAGTGGGTTTTTGGTTAAATGCCTAAAATAAGCTTTGTGGTCAAACTCAAGATATTTTAATATTTTTATGTGGAAAAATAATAATGCGTCCATCCATCATAAAAAATGCTCGACATGGCTCTGGGGGGTTTATAAAGGCCTTCTGAAGTGATCTGAAATATCCATATTTACAACTTTATAAACCTCTAGCTTCCGCTAACTGTCGTATGTGTGATCACAAGATAGTGGTGTTCCAGCGGATGACTTTTGCTTGTTGCTATTAATTCGTGGACATTTCTTCTTTAAATCATAGGTAATATAGTTTTTCACAAAGAATTCTGCTGGTAAACGATGATTTAAAATACAAATTGAAATAATGCAGGTTAGTGGCATTATTAAGCTTGGTACAGTATATTCTGGGACTGTTTGGGGACTCTTTGTTAAAGGTACATGAAATCCTGCCTTAAAACCTCAGTAAGATACCTACCTTTTAGAACAGCCTTAGTGGCAGGAGTAAAGCTATGATGCCTTAAAAAGCTGCCTATGTACAGCAGGCACTCAGCAGGTCACTAGGTTTTGGAAAAGAGTGTGCAAAAATGACAAAGAAGGAAGAAGTGTTTGTACATATCTTACCTATGCTACTGGTGTGACTAGGAAAAGTTTGGCTCACTGACTCAAAACTGTCTTGCAGCCTGTTAGAAATAAAATGGAGACAATGAGAGATAGAGAGCAGGCTCATGTAGCAGCAGATTGCAGATGAGAGGAAACATGACACGTACGTATTTGTACTTCCAGAGGTGCTGCTTCCAAACCGTGTAGAAAAAACCTTACTGACCATCAGCTGTGGTGGAGACCTGTCACATACAGAGCAACAGTGTTAGCACACACACACACACATCGCTAAGGTCCTGATTCCTGCTAAATATATTATATGTGCCCCTGGACCACAAAATCAGTCTTAAGTGTCAATTTTTCAAAATTCACCTGAAAGCTAATGTATGGTTTGTAATGATAGGACAATATTTGGCCGAGATACAACTATTTGAAAATCTGGAATCTGAGGGTGTAAAAAAATCTAAATATTGAGAAAATCGCCTTTAAAATTGTCCAAATGAAGTTCTTAGTAATGCATATTACCAATCAAAAATTAAGTTTTTATATATTTACAGTAGAAAATTTACAAAATATCTTCATGGAACATATTCTTTACTTAATATCCTAATGATTTTTGGCATACAATGTATTTTTGGCTATTGCTACAAATATACCCCAGTGACTTAAGACTGGTTTTGTGGTCCAGGGTCACATATTTGCACAAAATACTCACCGAATGTGGTGAATTTTAAGAGTTGAGCCCTTATAACTCATGGAAACTGAGCCAAACATCATTTCTCCAAGCATATTCACGTCTGAAGCCGGTCTGGTATACTACACATACATACACAAAAGTGACAAAAAAAGTGTTCTAATTACCCATAAACACACAGTGTATGCTTTAACATTTTTTTGAATGATAACGTTCCGTGACAGTGGCTACAACACAAACCTGATATGTAGGAGGCTTATCTTTCTCGCTTGCTTGGCTGCCGATATGGCAAGCACCACTCCGGTTGGGGGGAGTTTTGGTTTCATCAGCAGTCTATGAGATATAAGAAACAACTGGTCATTCCAGGTCATTACAGAATCAATTAGATAATAAAATCAATTTGATTGGATTAAATGTGTACCATCTATCCATATTTAAAGACTAATGTTAGCTGCTGTTCAAAAGTTTTGAGGTAAGCAAGATTATATTTTTTTTTTAGAAATTGATACATTGATTCAGCAAGAATGCATTCAGTGTATAAAAGTGGTTTTGCAACAGCAATATTCCACTATAAGACACAATTCAATAGCAATACACACGCACGCACGCACACACACACACACACACACACTGTTATTCTGTCTCTCTCTTTGTGACAAAAGCTGAAGAGCTGAATAAACAGACCAATCATGTGACAACTTACTGACAATAAATCACACTCTGTTCAGAGAGAGCCAGAGACATTCAATAACAACTGTCTAGATGGATGAGTACAGATGGGTTGACATAATATTCAGCTTTGATTTAATATTTCTACAGTGAAAATATAGTATGCATATTGTGAAGAAAATACAGTATCCACAAGAAAACAATTTTGCAGTAAATAATTTTGCCAAAAAGTCATAACTTGACCTGTTTTTGACAATTTTCCTTCGCATGTGAACTGAGAAAACCGTTGTGAAAAAAAAAAAAATACCAGTTTTATGATAACACTATCATAAAACAAGCTGTGCAGAAACCATTAAAGTTAAACCGTTGTGATCACGGACTTAAAAAACCTCAGCTGAACATTCCTAATGATGGGATTCTTCAGAAGGGCACGCAGTGCTGCAGGTGCTACACAGTCAGGAACAATTCAAGGTTTTCCATATTTTATTCTTATTATAGGGTCTTATTGTAGAATCCGTCTTATGTCCTTATTACCTCACTGTGACTGAATTGCTGTCTGATTTCTGAAAGTAAATTCTGAAGACAAGACCCCCTTAAAACACCCTTAATGTGAAGTGTATATATATATATATATATATATATATTATATAAATATATTATAAAATATAAATATAAATATAAATATATATATATATACACACACACCAACTTCATATTAAATCATCAGTCCGTAAACAGTACCAATCCAAGATTCAACCCACACACACGAGTGTTAAACACTTTGACCCAGTTAGCTGAGCAGTCACACCTGTCATGAGATCCAAGCAAGCTGGATTACAGAGCATGTGACTCCTCCCAAAACAGTGCTCATACACACTCCCCCCCACACACACACACCACATTAGCAACCTACCAGCTCGGATGCGTCCAGTTTATGTATTGCTTTGGAGTCAAAGAGAACCTGCCGCCCTCTTCTCTCACAGTCTTGATACACGATCAATCTGATCTGAGCTAGATCAAACTCAGCAGATGCCCAGCTAAAAGATACAGAAACACAGGTCACTGTGATCAAAACATTCAAAAAGAGAAAATAATACTTACTAGACTGTCACAAAAAACAAACTATAAGCCAAAAAAACAGGCTTCTGGTTATCTGAAAATGACTTTAACTTCGAATTCTATAAAAAATAAAATAAGCGCAAAAAAAAAGTTTTTAATTGATACTGAAAGAAATCATTCAGATATGCTTTTCTCTCATTTCTTATCATTATCAATGTTGCTGCCTAATATTTTTGTGGAAACTGTGATACATTTGTTCTGGATTCTATGATTAACAGAAAGTTTAAAACAACAGCTTTCATTTGAAATAGAAATTTTGTGTTATAGTCTTTATCATCACTCTTGGTCAATTTAATCCATCCTTGCTGAAAAAAAAAAGTGTGCATTTCTTTCTTTCTTTCTTTTTCTTACTGACCCCAAACTTTTGAACGGTAGTGTACATTTTTTTTTCCTCACACAAAACTATCGTATGGCTTCGGAACACTTGGAATATAGCACATGACTCCTTTGGACTATATTTATAGCGCTATATTTGTCATTTCTGAGCTTGGCACTCTCTGTTCATCATTCACTGACATTGCATGTAAAAGAGAAGCATGAACATTCTTCAAAAATTTCTTTTTTGTGTTGCACAGAAAGAAAATTGGGAAGGACATGAGCATGAGTAAACAATGACAACTTTCATTTTTGGGTGAACTATTTCTTTCATCAAAACCACAAAACTGCAAGAACTTTCAATAAAGCAATACACATATAATTGCACCATTGCAAAAATACATTTTCTTCTCACAAATAGACATACCCTACCTGCTTTCCATCCTGGTGTATGACAGAGCAATCAGACACTCATTTCTAGCCTCCAAGCACTACATATACATCCAAAATAAGTATGAATAACAATCACAAGATGCCCAAAACTTGCCAAGAGTGCGGCGGAAGGCACGGAAAGTGGACCATTCACACAGTTGCATGTTTCTTCTATTAAAAATCAGAAGATCACCACAATCAAACAACAGAAAACCCAGGCACACAGTCTCCATCTCCGCTCGTCTGAGCTCTGAGTGCACAAGTCACACAAAACCACACACACACACACACACACGGTGTCGGCAGGGCCCCTTCTCTCTGACTGCATAGATGATGCAGTGTGTTTGTTATATCGGTGTCCATGTGTGAGTTAGCAATCACTATGCGTCTGTTTGCATTGATTGTATGGACTTTTTATATAGACTGCTTAGTGTTAATGTGAGAATGTTTGTGTGTTAGACGATATGTTGATCAGTCTTTTCTAACACAGCTGTTGAACAATACACTGCTATGCACAGGCTCTCTTTATCCTTCACACACACACACACACACACACACACACACACACACACACACACACACACACACTGAGGGCACAGGCTCTCTTTATCCTCTCCTACTGAGACTTTGCAGTAGTGTGTGTGTGTGTGTGTGTGTGTGTGTGTGTGTGTGTGTGTGTGTGTGTGTGTGTGTGTGTGTGTGTGTGTGTGTGTGCCTGTATATAAGAGAGAGACAGAGGGATGGAGGGAAAGAGAGTGAGAATAACACTTTCTTGGGGTGGTACTGCCACTACACATTGACAAACAAACAGACCCTAGATATTACAATGTTTTTATACTAAAATAATCCTATATTCTATAAACCTAACCCTCACAGACACCAATTTACATTTTTAGAGTTGTCAATTATAAGCCTTTCAAAAAGTGAAAACCTGTTCAAATATTCTCACAGATCAGTTTCAACAAGTTTTACTGTATTTGTTGATTCTGATTGCTTCCATTGTCCACATTTGTAAGTCGCTTTGGATAAAAATTACTAAATGACTAAAATGTAAATGTAATTTGTGAGGACATTTTCAAACATTTGACCCTCATATGTGAAGCCAAACCCGTACACACACACACACATACATTTAACTAATAGTGAACCAGTTTTAAAAAGCAAAGAACAATGCCTCATAATAAATTAGCCTTTATGACACATACTTTGTGGGATTTTCCCGATACTTCAGGTCACATGAACAGCAACCGCTGTGTCATATGATCACTGTAGTACACACATACACACACTGATTGACAGACAGAACTATTTCAGATGGGCTGATTGAAATCTGTCAACAGTCATTCACAAATTTTACATATCCACCATTCCTTGCACGTTTGATGATTGTAAATATTTGGACTGATTTGATAATGCTTTTACTCAGCACTAAGTGTATAAAAATCTAGTGCTATTTAACTCTTTTACCATTTTTACATTATTGCTCCCTCCAAAAATCAATCAGTGTAGAAAATCCCCCCCAAAGAAGTCCATCAACCCTCATGCAAAGGTCACACATCAAGCCGTTTCAGCAGCAGTTAAAGAAAACAGTAAAAGATACAATAAAATATAGATTTAAAAAAATAAAAACACATGGTTTATGCCAATATATATGCTAAACATTTTCTAGCATGTTCGTGTCAACATTACTGCTTCAAGATCAAGCATAAAAGGACTTATACAGCACAGAAGCTGCATCTTTTTTTTTTTTTTTAAATACTTTATTTTAAAGGATTTTTCAAGTAAAAACACAGAACAAACAACACTGGCTCGGATTACACACACACACACACACACACACACAAAAAAAAAAACGTATGTAAAAGTACATTAATAGAATCCTGCACAACAGGCTAGGTGCCCAGAAGGGATATGCAGACTAGATCTTAGAGAAGTCTTTGGGGGCCCAGAAGCTGCATCTTAATTAGAATATTTAACGCAAAAATATCAATTTATTGTTTAATGCTGCACAGAGATGGCATAAGAAAATAGAAATACAAAGAAATTACAGCTGAAATAAAGTTCAAAAAGAGATTAAAGAAATTAATGTTTTGTTTTAAAATGTATATAAATTATAAATATAGATATAAAAATAATTATAAATTAGATTTTATGAATATATATATTATAAAAATAATATATAATATAATATAATAATATAACAAATATTTGTTATATTATTTATATTTAAAAAATATGCATTCAATTACAAACGATTATATATATTTATATGTACTTGATTTAAGGCTGCTCTGATGCTGCATTTTATCTAGACAGGAGCGACGCAGCATCATAACTCTGGTTAGTAGCTAAGGTGGGTCAGAGCTGCATATTGTAGTACATATTTTATTTTTGCTCATTTTTAACACAGAAGTTGAAAAGGTCACAGAGTCTGCTCAAAGCAGCCTGAACGCTTGTGTAACAAGAACTGCTTCATTACTGTATGTTTCACACAAGTACACGCAAAAAAATACTTTGAGCAGATTCCTTTCATAAGCAAAGTAAAAGGTTCCCGTATTTGTATAGTGGCCCAAAAAGTGCAGGCGCGCACACACACACTCAGTGTACCTGTTCCATGAAGCATCCTCTGGAATGAACAACCACCTTGCAGTGTTTTTCTTGTGACTCTTAATCTTCATCTTCACAGATATTCCTCTCAGTACGCTACAGAGAGTGTGTGTTTATGCATACGTGCACTCATCCGGCTTCTCTAAAAATGAGTTCTTACTTGGTCTAGAAGTAAGCTCTCCAAATCAAATGACATGTATGAAATCAAAAGAGGATAAAACAGAATGATGGGGAGATTCAGATGAGGAGACAGAGGAGAGAGAGAGAGATTTTTGGGTAGCATGTGTTCAAAGACTATCTATCTGATGACTGACTGAACAAAGCTCAAACGTCACATGACTGTCATACACACACACTCATACTCACTCTCACAAAGCATGTGATCCAAACACAGTCACAGGACACTCACTGGCCAAAGTTGCATACCTCAGCAAACAAACTAACATGTCCCCCTTGCTAACACTAAGCATGCATGTTGCAACAAATAATCAGTCAGTCATATCACACTAAAACACTTGACTCTCTCCCACAACTCTGACTAGAAAGAAACACACAGCAGAAGAGATGTACTCTCAAATTAATACCTGTCAAAACTTGCAAGTGTTGTGCAAGCTTAAACGCAGTGAAATAGTTACATAAGAGATGGACCTGGGCTCAGCTGACTGGACGCGCTCTACACAGAACTGTGTACGTGTGTGTGTGTGTGTGTGTGTGTGTGTCCACAACACCATTAACACACATATAGATCAAATAACACTACGGCCTGCTAGGGATGACACAATAAAATAGCGATCATAAACTCGCACATATTTGCACCACCTACTGCAGAAAAACCGCTGTGTGCCGCGGAGAGGTCTTACAGTTTATAGTGTCATATAAAGCGCGTTTATATCCACAGGTGTAGTATTTGCTCGTGCTAACGGTCTTACCACTGCTCCGCTGCCGTCGAGCAGTCCCGTGCGTTGCCGTTACCGACGGCTCTCTTGCTGAAGAGCTTCTGCAGCAGCGTCGGCATGCTCGCGCGCTGTTCTTCACAAACACACAATCTGGGAATCCCGTTTCCCCATCAGCGCGGGCGAGCGCTCAGGTCTGCAGAGCTCCATGCTGGAGTCATGTGACATCTGCAGCAGCTGAGCTGCGACAGAAACCCGCGGGCGCCCTCTGCTGAGCGGACACGGACTCACAGGCGCCACGTGCGGCACGTGCTTGACCTGCCTAGTGTTTTCTTTCCTTCCTTCGTTTTGGTCATTTCCTCATAGATCAGCTGTTTGCATTAAAATACATAGCATTCGGTTTAATACATTTAGAGGATGATATCAGTATAGAAAGACTACAGTATAATGCACAAATGCACATTGCCTCTTGTACATCCCTGGGTATCTTAATATTTAAGACTACAGTGTACTTTCATGCACATTATTTTCCATTCTGTATTTAATTCTACAGTATACATCTTTTAAAAAAATATTTTATTATTATATTTTTATTTTTTACTTTTATTTCATTCTTTCATAGCTATATGTATGTATATTTTCATCTGTGTTGTATTCTTTAATAATTGCACTGTCCATGGAGCGGACCTGACTCACATTTCACTGCTGGTTATATATGCTCTATATAATTGTGTATGTGACGAATAAAAATCTTGAATCTTGAATGTGGTTTAAGTATAGTTTATTCAAATGTAGCCTAATGAATCATATTCTCTTTTTGAAAAGAAAACATTAAGTTTAATTAACCCTTGTAATTACAAAATATATTGATGAAACGGTGAAATAATTAATAAAATAAAAAGCTAGATAAAATAAAAATGGAAAAAAAAAAGAAATTGTGAAATGGGGGGAAATTACCGTTAAAAAGCTAAATTGTTTTTATTGAGGTATATGAAATTAAACTGAATGTACAAAATTCAGTATGGAAGAAATATAAAATAGTCATTTGTATTAAAATAAAAACAAAATACTACAGTACAAAAATAAAACAAATCAAAATATCAATCAGATCACTTTTTCTCTTATTCTCACCCCACCCCCATTAAAATATAACATTCAATTTGAATTAAAGGTGATATCAATAGAGAATATGGTTCAAATGTGTATTTTCTTCAATGCATTGAATATATATTGTTCTCTCTCTGAAAAAAAAAATATTATAATCATTCTAACTAGAAAAAACATTAATACATTAATGAAAATAAATAAAAAAAATAAATAGAAAAGAGACATCTAAAAAAAAGAGTGAAATAGGGGGGAAATCCAGATTAAAAGCTGAATTGTTTTTATTAACAGGTATTAAATTATACTGAATACGTGAAATGCAGTATAAAAATAATATTAAATAGTCATTTGTATCAAAAACAAAATTGATTGTTCTTGTTTCCACTGTCATAAAGTAATTTTACAAGTCTGTAAGAAACTCATTACAAAAGAAATATATAAAACATTATTTTCTCACTGTTAAATCGTGTGAATAAAGAATACGTTTTATGTACAAGCGGAACTTCTGACTAAAGTCTATGATACACGGAACAAAAATACCGTGGAACTGTCTCAGCGGCAGCGGTCCGTGCCTTAAATCTTCCCCCCACTAGTCACACGTGTGACAGACAGACATTCAATTATATCAGCAAACATGGTAAATTTTGGTTAAAAACTTTATTTAATTTAGAATTACTTTTGAATGCCATGTTTAATAATTCGTATTCTCGCTTCAGCCGAAGGCAGCTAAAGGGAAGGGACAGGTGGAGAAGAAGGCTATTCACCCATACAGCAGGAAAGCTGCGTATTTAGCCAGCGCTGCCATCAAACAACAGAGGAAAGAAAAGTAAGATTCGTTTCTGCTCCACTTTTATATTTATTCATGTCATTTAAAGGGGAATAAATAAGGTTTTGTATTGCCACGGTTACGTTTTTATTACACCTGTTAATGTAGTATTTGTAAAATCACTTTTAGGTTAAAAGGTGAAAAGGCACAGCGTCTAAATTTGATTGGTGAGTAGTGTATTTTTATTTTGTAGTTAGTAACGTTTGACGAACATCCCACAAAATTTTTGTGATAACGTTTTAAGAACATTATTTTAGCATTGAACAAATATTCTATGAGCTTTACTAGTGGAATGTTTGCTCATAACTTTGAGAGAACCTTACCACAATGTTAGCCGAAGTTCTGGGAATGTTCCCTGTAAGCTGCTTACTTGTCTTCACTTGTTTTCTGCAGGTGAAAAACTTCTGTGGTTCCAAAGCCAGCTGGACCCTGACAAAGCAGAATACACTAAACATGATGCTTGTGAAATAATTGAGAGGTATTACTAACCCCAAGCAAACATGTCATTATGACTTCTAAAGTACTGAAATGTTGAAAATCTGTATATTGAGAATAATAAAAACAGGCATCTTGGCTCATATCCTCTTTCGCAGGTACCTTCACCGGTTTGACAGAGAGCTGGAGCAAATTGAGTTAGCAAACAGTATCAAAGGACGACAGGGTCGTCAGTATGGCTCTAGAGAGGCCGTCATCAAACAGACAATAGAACGAGAGAGAGCTCTGTATGAAGGCAATGGCTTTGGTATGTTTCCTATACTCACATTAACTTTTGTGTGGGCCTCTTTTATCTTTATTTGTTTCCTGCCTTATAAGAGGTTTATGTGATAAGTGAAAGAATGCTTGAATACACTGTTTCCTGTAATAATTAAGACACTATTTCTGAAAATATAAACACTTGTCTGGAATGACATGAAGAAACAGAACAAACTGAGACAGACTCAATCCAGAAGAACTGTGGCAACGTCTCCAAGACGCTTAAAGAGATCTACCTGCAAGTGCACCTAGGGCAAAAGGTGCTTTAAACGCAAAGAACGGTCACACCAAATGTTGATTTAATTTAGTTAATAGAAGTTAATTAATAAACAAAATCGATTTCTGACATTATTTTGACAGCATCCTCATTTTACAGCATTTTTACACAAGTGCCTTAAACTTTTAGTTAAACTTTTTGCAGGTAGGTCTCTTGAAGCATCTCCGAGATGTTGCCACATTTCTTCTGGATTGAGTCTGTCTCAGTTTGTTGAGATCAGATCTCTGTGTGGAGCACTAGCTGTTGTCAGACTCCTTGTGTAAACAAAAATCTCACAGGATTGTTACAATTAATGACAAAATGAATGTATGGAAATGTAAACTGATATTTCCTACTGACACGCTACAGCAAAAGATAGAAATAACTAAATAATATATGTAGAAAGTCTAATTATGCTTCTGCTTTGTTACATTTAGGCAACATGTTCTAGATGGTTTAATGTTGTCTTTCTTTATTCACTTTACAGAAATCCCTGATATCATCAATTCTAAGCATCTGAAAATATTTAGGTAATTACTACATGAAAGCATGTTAACACTTTTTATAGCAAGTCATCAGATTCAAAGAATTTCTGGCACAGAACTATGTAAAGTCCAACCCTAATCCTAACATAATGCCACATTTTTCTAACCTTGAGCCACATTCTTTTAACAGAGAGTGGACTGGTGACCTCAAGAAACTCCCGAACATTAAGATGAGAAAGGTTTCAGCCAAAGGCTCTGACAGCGCACCGTCTGCAGTTTCACAAGATAAACACATGGAGGAAGAGAATCAGGAAGATGCATCTTTGAATTCCGACACCGACTAGTACTGTGAAATCCTGCATCTCTACTACAGTAAAGTTTACTGTAGAGGAAAACACAAAAATGTGTTGTTGTAAGGCAGGAGGTTACTTAGTAACTCAGGTAACACAGTATTATTAATTCATAAATAAACACAGACTTTGAAACAGTTTGGTACATTCACTGGTTTATTGCACTGACTGATTTTTGCATGTTTCTTGGAGAATGTGCATTTGAATTGTGAACAATGATGTTGATTACCAAATCTCACTTGATCCTGACATGGCCCTATGGGCTTTTATTTTTTTTATTTTTTTTCATATATCAAGATGTATGAAGTCACTGCAGAAAATCACAATACAAAAATGTAAAATTTGCTGAATTCTTTCTGATTACCACTCAGTAAAACCTGATCACCTCCAAACCTGCAAATTAAAAAATCTCTGTCTTAGAAACAAACACTATTCTCCATAAACCCTTCAAAACATACATCCTTAAAAGCTGCATAAGTTTTTTTTTTTTTTTTAAAGAAAAAAAAAAAATCCAGTCCTTCATGCCATAAAGCATGGAGGGAAACAAATCCTGGTTACCATAGTTATCCATTCATTTCTTATAGATTTAGCTATTTTAAACAAATATGCCAAAAGGTTATTGTTTTCAGATACAGCAAGAATGGGTAACACTTTATTTTACATTGTCCTTGTTACATGTACTTACTATAGTAATAACAGTAAATTACTGATATGTTGATAATTGATTTAAAATATAAATAAGAACACCTTAAAATAAAATGCAACCCAATAATGTTTGTCTCGTACGATCGTCACTGTATTGCTTGTATCCACCGAATCCTTAATAAATATATATATATTTATTTATTTATTTACATACAGTCATTTAACAGAAATTTATACACACTAGTCAGCATTTGAAGTGGATCAAAAAAGTTAATCAAAGTTGTCCTAAAACAAGAACACATTTTGATTTTAGGACAACTTTGATGAAAGGTTTAGATCTACTTCAAATGTTGACTAGTGTCTATATATATATCATTTTGAATATATATTTTACACACATCAAATTCACCATATCTATCTGAAATCTCGTTATAACCCATTGAAATAAAAAGGTGAAATTATGATAACCAGGATATGGATGTATGGTGTTTTCCTTGCCAACTGTAAACAAACTATAAACTATAACAATTTTTTTTTTTTTACAGATCACTGAAAACAAAGCAAATGAAGTTAACATGATTAAATAATACAAGCTATTTACCAGTGCTTGCCTGATCCCTAGTTTGTAACACGTGTCTCTTTGGTTTCTTGAAGACTTTCAGGCCTGGTTTCACAGACTAAGCCAGGATTAGGCCATAGTTCAATTAGGACATTTAAGTAATGTTTATAAACGTGCCTTTTAGAAAAAACAACATTACTAGTGTGCATTTTGAGACAAAATAAAGGCACTGATATATTTTAAGATCAGTCAAAGCAAGTTTCTTTCAGTTGAAACCACTCAGATTTAGATTTTAGTCTGGGATTAGGTTTAAGCCTTGTCTGTGAAACCGGGGGATAATGTAATTAATTCTATTCATTTGTAAGGTGACTCTCCTCATCTTTACCTGATCCAAGAGTTTAAGAAATTGAGGAAAAGACAGCTGAGGTAAAAGCCAAAGCTATAGCGGATTGGCTTCCTTGACTTGAAGAATCACTGCTTTAACTGCCATGTTCACCTCTGGTCCCCTGTCACATTCAGATGTCACTGAGTTCTTGCTAATCTACGGAGTAGGAGAGAACAGCTAAACCACTTCAGAACAGGTTATAAGATTTTTTTTACCTTATTTTGCTTAGATCTAACCAGTAATAAATATTCAGTATGTAGGCTATAGAACAGGGCTGCCAATAGATTAAGGCAAGACACCCCAGGCGAATAGGATAACTCAATTAAAGGATTAGTTCTTCCCAAAATACGAATTTGCAGAAAATCTACTCATTATCAGGTCATCTGAGTTGTGGATGAGTTTTTTTACTTCATCGTAACAGGTTTGGAGAAATTTAGCAGCTTTCATCAGCTGTTTGAACTCTCATTCTGACGGCACCCATTCACTGCAGAGGATCCACTGCTGAGCAAGAGATGTAATGCTTAATTTCTTTAAATCTTGAATAGCCCGAGCGTGACTCAATTTTCATTTTTGGGTTGCTATTCTTTCAACTAACAGATATCACCAAGCTTCCCGTTGATTGTTTAAATGAAAAATTTCAAACTGTTTTGTGTTACAATGTTTCTGAAATGTTATGTTTGAAAATACAAATTGAACTAAATATGCACTAATTTACAGAATAGAAATCTAAACATTAGATAAAACCAGGTTCAAAATTAGTTTAATTTACTTGACACAGTCAAAGATTACATGGGGGGTTTTGAATATCTCTTTTTATCACTTCATAAATCAGAAAATACTTAATAAATACAGAAAATGAACAAACCCCTCAGTAACTCTTAAAAAAAGGCCTTTAAAGATATGTATTAATTGAAAGTGCAATAAACACTTAAATGTGTATTTGGGATGTTGCGCTATTCTAAAACAATATGGAAAGCCAAATAGCCCAAAATCTCAACATTGACCAGTGCTTGAAAAATGTTTTTGCCTGTTGTGTCTTGCCTTTTTAATCAATTTAATGATACGATATGACTGCAGACTCGCAAAAAAACATGAAGGTTGTTTAAGCTTAAAGGCTCAGATAATAGGGAAATCCCTTATTACACTATTTAAGAATGGATCAAGGGTATGATTACATGTGATAATGTTTTTTGCACCTTGTTTTGTATATAGTAAATTGCTCACAATTAAAAGAATGGTTTACCCAAAAATTAAGATTTTGTCATCATTTACTCACCCTCATGTCGTTCCCAACCTGTAGTTTCTTTCTTATGTTGACCATAACCATGAAGATAATTTGAAGAATTTTGGTAATTAGGGATGCACGATATTATCGGACCAATATCGGAATCGAATATCGGAAAGTTTTGCCTGAATGGTGATTGGATTCACTGTTTTAGATCACTGCATTTAAACTGAGAATCCACGTAAAGAATGACGCGTTTGGTGTGTGATATAGCAAAGTCTCTTTAAGACTTAAGGGTATTCTATAGTCTTTGGATATAGGGCCTTATAATAGAGTAAACAGTAATAGCACATGCAGTGGCAGCAGCGGCAGCCTCCCCGGGGTCCTAATGCCTGCTCAGTAAGTGTTTAAATTCTACTTCTAATAAAATGAAAACAAAATACACAAATAATATTTAGACTGTTTCTGATTAAATAAAGCAGTAATTGATGCTATAAAATCACGAGTATGTTTTGATTTAAAGGTCAGAAGCTATAGCTTTCATGAACAAAACAAACAAAAACAAAATCACAAACATGACACTTAAATTAATTTTATATATACCGATTTATTCATTAATGTGTAATATGTTTTTTTTAAATTATGAGCTCTAAAAGATTTTCAGAATTTTTACAACTCTTTTGCTTTAGACCATTTACAAATGTTAAATCATAAATAAAATGTTAGTTACAAATGCATCTTTCTTTTAATAAATGCAGTGATTAATATATAGTTTATTTATAGTTATTTTCAAATCTTCAGTGTACTGTCATTATAAAAGAACTTTATTATTGTTTATTTAATTCTAACAAATAAGTTTTTGTTAAAGACTAACCAAATTTAAAAATACTTATATATATTGGTATCTGCATTGGCTATCGGCCAAAACAAGTTGAAAATTATCAATATAGTGCATCCCTACTGGTAATCAAACAGTTAATAGTCCCAATTGACTCTATAGTATTTTATCCCTACTATGGAAGTCAATGGTGGCCAATAACTGTTTGATTACCAGCATTCTTCAAAATATCTTATTTTGTGTTCAACGTAAGAAAGAAACTTACACAGGTTTGGAACGACATATGAGTGATTAAATGATGACAAAATCTTTATTTTGTGGTGAGCTATTCCTTTAATGTTATAATTTAACTGCCCTATATAAACTTCTTACGTAAGTTTACCAACCCTCTAATAAAAATTTAAAAAGTGCCTTTGTTATATGTAAATCACATCACTTTGGTCAAATACACCAGAAGCCCTTTCCTAAACCTTTGAGCTACTGAGATTCAGAGCAGCAAGCATCCATTGTCAAACAGGGGCCATTTCCATTCCTGTGTTTGTTTGTGTCTGAGGAGCAGGAGCTGTCCCGTGCGTGCCGTTGCTCTGGGTGACTGGGGGCAGCCTGTTCTCTCCGTTGCGGACGGTGTCGGGGCAGTTCTGTACAAAGATGATCCTGTTGAAAGCCTTCAGCCTCCTCCAGAGCTGCAGGTAGACTTTGCACTGAATGTACATGAAGATGAGTCCTCCACCAAAGCCAACTGCCACCACGATGAGCTTGGTCCAGAACGGCCAATCCAGCACCCCTACGGCATTGAGAGGGGACAAACGCACCAACGCTGTGTGTGCAATGACAGCATGGCATGGAATTACAGCACTATATTATATTATCTTACAGCTACTCTGAAGCAGAATTACTTACCATACGACTATACGGTCCCAACACTGCAGTAGCCTACTACATCATTGCATTAAAAGCTGCAGTAAATCTTTTTTTTTTTTTTTTTGGTGGCTCTTATTTGTCCCAGTTGTCTTGGACTTCATATTGAAATTTACTGGTCTAGATGAATTCATTCTTTTTTAATCGCTGCTGCTTCACATTAAATAGCTGTTCAGTTTTCAGTTTATGAGACTTTATGAGTTTTGTTCTAGAACAAAATACATGCAGTCAAACTGCACCTAAAATATAAATTCTGCTACTAGTTGCTATAGTGTAAAAAACAGGACACCCATGGTAAAATAGTCTACCAAGTCAGCCTACAAACTGATGTCATGACTGAACAGGTCTTTACATGAGCATTTACCAAAAAAGGACCATCTTGGATTCTATTCAATTTTTGGTGCACTGGAAAGAAAGTATGAAAATTATTATAGTAATATTTGAAGGTAAACCATAAGTTAAGCTCAGATCAGGGTTAACAAAAACCAGAAAAAAAATGTTACTTGAAATAAAATAGATTTTAACAACCTAAAACATAAAAACCCATATAAAACTCATTCAAAATATAAAGCAAAACTATATTGGGGTCTCATTAAAATAAAACGGTCTCAGATGTTGACCAACTTAACATTCAACAACATGAATGCAACTTGTGTATTTTAACTTAAAACATCAAGACATAGCAGATCATGTGATCTTAAAATGTCAGCAACTAGCTAATAAAGTTTTTTTATATTTAGTGTTATTTTAGTATTATTTATTATTGCTTATATTATATTATCTATTATAGTATTTATTCATATTTCAAATTAGTTTTTATTTTTTTATTTTAAATGTTAATATTAATTGAAGTAATTTTGTTATGTGCTTTTGTCATTTTTATTTAACTTTCTATATTTCTATATAACTTTATTTTTGTTTCAGTTTTAGTCATTTTAATTGATGTTTACTTCAGCTTAGACTTATTTCAGTTAGATGCCGAGGCAAAATGTAATTTTTTTTCATCTAATATTTATATCTTATTTTGTTTAAGCTTTATTTAGATGACCAAAAATAATTTTAATAGTCTTGTTTTTTAGTTAACAATAACAAAACTGCCCCCACCCCCCGATTTATTTTGAGTGTACATGATTTTAAATCATGATATGTTTAGCTTGATTTGTAATATGATTTGTATTTTGTCCTGATGATTCTTTAGAGCTAAAATAATAAAAAAAAAAGACTTAACATTAGCTTAATCAAAGCTACTTTACATGATACTGCATTACCCCACCATACAATCACTTGCTGATTGTTCAATACAACATTCCAGCTGTACTAAACCATGACCTAATAACAGTGGATCCTCTTGCAAACATTAAAACCTATGCATAAATATAGACTACTGTGTTAGTGTGTTTACCATTGTTCTTGCCTTGGTGGATCTCTTCAGCTGTGCGGTCAATCAGAACGTAGAGTGACCAGATGACACACACCACAGCAGCCAGGTGAAAAGTCACAGAACAGAAGATCTTTCGCCGCTCGCTTGTAGACATCTGTAACTTTTCCCACTAAAAAAAAAAAAAAAAGAGGGAACAAGGGTCTAGAGCTTCATGATTGCATTCCCTTCCTGTAATTATTATTTTAGCCACAATGTGGCAGCACTAGGCTTTGTGCGTGCTGACCTTAATAATACATCCAAATTCAGAATAATCTGCTCAATAAACCATGAGTTTATTTTTTTAGCAGTGTTTACTAAGGCAAGCATCTCTAATATTATTGCTCACAGTGAAGAACTCCTTTCTGAACAACCCCCTAATCATTTAAACGTTGGTGTGTAACTCAGTCATCATTTTGCTGTAGGCATAAATGATCTAATTTTCTTTTTTAAATTATTGCTTTGTGCTCTATAAATATGCTTAAAAATGATGAAAGTCACTGAAAGCGATACACGCCATACACTGTGTCGCTATGGAAACACAGCACAGTAGGGAGTGATCAAGCTTCGGAAGCAGAGATGAAAGTGTTTGTTTGAACTTATATGTGGTTTTCAATTATTTTTGTTCAAAATACAATGGTATTTTATTATTATTTTGAATTTCTGAAATGTCTCATGGAAGGGGTCTTCAAAAAGCAGGAGAAATGTTACAAATTGTATTAAAATGAGATTTGCATTTTAAGCCTGTCCTATAATAACAAATTTATACCATATGAATTTATTTCCAATATTATATAATGCCTCAAATCAGAAGCCATTAAAATAATCATTATTATTGGACAGTATCACATTCTTGTTCATTTCATTTTATGTATTAAACACTACCGTTCAAAGGTTTGGGGTCGGTAAGGTTTTTTAAATCATCATGCTTGCCAAGGCTAATCAACAAATACAGTAAAACAGTAATATAATAAAATATAAAACAACAAAATAACATTATATTATAATATTATTATTAATATATTAATAAATTCCCATCAGCCATTACTCCAATTTTCATCAGCCATTACTCCAGTTTTTACTGATACACAAGGTCCTTCAGAAATAATTCTAATATTCTTAAATGTCTCATTGTTATTATCAATGTTAAAATATATGCTGCTTAAAGGAATAGTTTACCTTTAAAAATTTAAATTTTGTTATCATTTACTCATTATCATTGTCGTTTCAAACCTGTATAAGTTTCTTTCTTATGTTGAACACAAAAGCAGATATTTTGAAGAACCAAACAGTTGTTGGTCCCCATTGACTTCAATAGTAGGGAAAGAAATACTATGAAAGTCAATGGGAACCATCAACTGTTTGATTACCAGCATTCTTCAGAATATCTTCTGTATATATATTATATATATATGCTTCCCCAGTCTTGAAAAAACCAGCTGCCACTGATGTTTAATAAGCTGTTCAGAGACGTGTGTATGTGTGTGTTACCTTGCGCAGAGGCTTGAGGTGTGTCTCCATGATGAAGGCATATTTGCACAGCTCACAGCAGCGTGTGTCGGAGCTCCTGATCCACTGGTGCAGGCAGCCCTGGTGCACAAAACGCAAACTTCCTGTACAGTGGCAAGGGGTGATGAGCGGACACTCCTCATCACCTTCACAGTGACAGATCCTGCACAAACAAAAACACATCAGCTTCTCGTTCGTTTAACCTCTTGCGCTCATTCATCTCTATCACGCTCTCTCACCTGCACACCTCTAGCTCATCATCAGTGCATGCTTCTTGCGTGGCACCATTTTGATTGATAGGAATAGTGCATTTATAAGGGGACGGGACAGACATATCTGGATCTCCTGAACCTCTTTCCTGATACGTCTTTGTAATAGGCTCTTCCTCCTCACTTCCGCTCCTATTACTACCAAGCTCATTCCCTTTTCTGTGATTGACTGCCTGGCTTTGGCCCCCACGCACCTCCTGTTTTGACAACTTTTTATGGGCCCTGGTGTTGTGGGCCTTGCACAGTGGTGGCTGGTTCTCTTTCTGTTCCTCGTCTGAGTTTATAGACATGAGCTTAGTGGTGTCCCGTTCCTCACGGGGATGTGCTTGCATGTGTCGGCTGCCGCTGCGTCTCCGTCGTGCTTTCTGGCGGCTCCAGGAGCGAGCTTCTCTCCAGCGCTGCTCGTCCTCTGAGGAGGAGTCAGAGTGTGTGTGTGTTTGCTTATGGAACCGTGAATGTCTTGTTTGGTCTACACACTCAGTTGCACACCCAACGGTCCCGGTGCTCTCCCGTCGCCGGCGGATACGGCGTTTGACTTGCCGCTTTGCGGTGGGGGCGGAGTCGGAGGCAGGGTTTATGGGCATGACGGATGTAGTCTGAACTGAGCCATCTACTTCAAGTTTAGCTCGACCACTAGAGCTGCACAACACATACACACACAGACATATAAAAACAAAAGGGATGAAGAAGACACAACAGAGCATGAAATGATTGATGAGTAAAAAACTTAATGGACAAATATAAAGTGAATTTCTACTGAATGGTGGATTTTATCCCCTCATTTGCCTCATTTTTACTTACAATTCACTGTTCATTCATTTTTTAATACATAAAACCAGAAAGAAGATGTGGCATTCAAGACGTAATTTCAAATAATTTAACATACCTTTAGAGGTATGCATACATCAAATTCATACATTAAAGTCTTAGGAAGTTTAATACAAAACAAACAAACAAACAAAAAATGTTCGCATTATAAAATTACTTTAATACAAACTGATTAATAAATTATATTATTTTTCCATTTTGCATTAATTTCATTTAAATGTAATAATCAAATAGAATTTTTTTTCAAATGATATTTTTCTATTTTGTTCCTAATTTAATGTTTTATAAATTATATTACTCTGTTCTAATTAAATTTTTATAATTTAATACAAAATTCTTCATAAATTATATTATTGTTTTGCTTTCCTAATTAGGTTTATAAATCATTATTCTATTCTAATTTAATTGAATCATTTAATAAAATGTTTCAAAATGTATTATATTCTAATTTGCACTCTTAAAAGGTAATTTAATAGAAAATGTTTTATAAATAATATTATTCTATTTTGCATGCATAATTTAATTTTATAATTCAATACCAAATCTTTTATAAATTATATTATTCTAGTCTAATTTATATTATTATATTATTATAACACTGTTTTATAATAAATTATATTCAATTTCACACTCTTAATTTAATACAAATGTTTTATAAATTATATTATTTATTTTGAATTTGTAATTTAAATTGATTTAAATTTTATAATTTAATACAAAACGTTTTTATTAATTATATTGCTTTATTTGTATTTGTACTTTTATTACATTTTATAATTTAATGCCAAATGTTTTATAAACTGCATTATTCTATTTTGCTGTTTTTAATCTAATTTATTTAAACTCATTACATTTAATGTATCGTAATTTCTCTATTTTCTGCTAAACATTTCTTTTCATTGTTCAAAATCTTCTGTCGGTTTATTTTCTGATTAAACATAGAAAAAGACACTGACATTCCACAACTCATTCCATGAAATCATACGATGTGCAAACATATAGATGAGCAAACCACCAATCAAAATCATGGTGACCCCTAGCATCAGCCTATGACCAGACTCACCGGCATATGTCCTGTGAGGACGGTGTAACTGATGTTTGAGAGATACTGTTCAGCACGGCTCCTGGGGTGGAACTGCTCGCCTGAAACAGCAGGTGACAAAAGTACAAAATAATATGCACTTTGTTGTCATTAGGGTTGCTTTGAATAATGATGGTGCAGGTTGTTACCTTAGATATATTGCTGGATCGACTTCCTGATCGCCCAGGTGCCTTCTCACAATAAAGGAAACAAAGAAGATTAATCATATGCTCTCTCTCTCTCACACACACACACACTGAAGCCATACCTTAGTTATACTACAAAATACTTTCTTCGATCCCAGCTTCAAGTGTACAATCAACTATATGACCCGTCTGAAACTTTGCTCTACTTCAGGCTCAACCAATATCTCATCTGTTGGTTTGTCTGACCAACAGCAGACAGGGGGGTTTATGGGAAACCTGTTTGGTACTTTTGCTATTCAGTCTGATGATGCTAGTAGAGCAGAAATTACAAGCACTCTCTCACATAACACACAAACCAACTGAGAATAGTTGACTTTCAAAGCAGCGTTTCTGTCACATGTTTGAGCAGATCTTTAATGTGACTGCGGCTTTAAGACAAACCAATCCTATTACTAAAAATAACAGCAGCATCCTAAGACCCGTTTGCGTGCGTGTTCATGGTAACCAATAAACACAAAGTCTATTTTTAAGATTATTAAAGACTATGGGTTAGATGACAATATAAAAGGAGAGGGAATACTTATGGTCTTCATTCATTCAAATGCCATACTTTACTGGTCTGACTGTGAACAGTTCATCTGTGAATGTTATTCTTAATTAAAACATTTGATTTGTAATCTTTAATCAAAACTTTCTCTTCTTTTGTGAACTTGCTATACGAGTTAATAGTATTATTAACCAATAACTAAATAACTTTTTTAGCTAACTCTCATCTTAGAGTACAGCAGCCCTCACTTTAAACAGTCACAATGTAGTGTGTAAAAAAAGAAATACATCACTCAGAAATACATCATATTAAGAAAATAAAATTTATGTTTACTTAGCAGTATGAATAGAGCATAGCATGTATATACATAGTGTAAGTTGGATTTGCAAATTTAACATTCATTTTACTTCAATTCTTTGTCATCAAATACTATTGATTTAACTTTTTTTTGCATAATACAAGGAAAAAAATTCAAACTAATGAAATGTTGGTTTTAACATTTGAATATATACAGCTGATAGATATAAGAAGTATCTTATGCTTACCAAGCCTGAATTTATTTGATCAAAAATACAGTGAAATATAATAATGTTAAATATTATTACAATTAAAAAAAAAACTGTTTTCTATTTTAAAATATTTTAAAGTTTTACTTATTCCTGTGATGACAAAGCTGACTTTTTAGTTTAGTTTTCAGTGTAACATGATCCCATTCAAGATCATTTCTTATTATTATCAGTGTTGAAAACAGTCATGCTGCTTAACATTTTTGTGGAAACGGTGATACTTTTTTGGGTTCTTTGATAACTTTATTTGAAATAGAAATCACATTTACAGTAACACTGTAAATATGTTTACTATCACTTTTGAACAATACCTGCACAATAAAACTCTCAATTGTCTCAAAAAAATCAAATAAACAAAAGCTTTGTTCTACACAGTTCTGGTTTAGTTACAATGATTTCCAAATCAATATAAAATACAAATGGCACAAAAGGGAATTGTTGACCTTTGATTGATGTTTTTAAAATAGCTGAATTCTTTGTTTTGCCAGGCGTTTGTGAAGACCGATCTGTATTAGCATTTATTGCCTCCATATGCCTCAGGCAGAGTCGATTCCTTCTGGGCTTTTGGTGGGTCCACCTTTGCCTCTGGTCCACACCTGGCCCATTATTAACTTAACTATCATTCCTTCAAGCTAACATACAAGAGCACACACACAAATGATCCTCTGGGGATCATTATCAGTTTGAGAACCCCAAAGTGCATATAAGGTAGTCTATTGCGAGCACACACATAGAACGTTAATTTAATTTTTTATTGTTATATTTTTAACAATAGACCTAGCTGATAAATACTAAAACAATTTATATGTTGTGTAACTGCAGATAGTAAGAGCAGTACTGAGCTCTGTTCTCTCTCTCCTGAAACGACACTATATCACCCTGAATTATTGATGTGAAAGCCGCCAGACACCAACATCTGATCAGCTCATTAATATTTTAAACACCCACAGTGTATCTTTTAGGCAGCATGTAGGTGCAACTGCATCCTCTGGGAAAAAATATATTATTCTCAGTGGTGTCAAAAGTATTCACATTCATTACTCAAGTAGAAGTATAGATACTAGGGTTTAAAAAGACTTTTGTAGAAGTTGAAGTATCAACTCAAGCTTTTTACTCAAGTAAAAGTGTAAAAGTACTGGTTTCAAAACTACTTAAAGTATAAAAGTAAAAGTAATTTAAGGAAAAAAAACTTGCCATTAAGAACAAAAGCTTAGGCCACGCCACAGGGGCCTATTGTGCACTACCCCACCTCCTCAAAAAAAAATTTTTCTAAAGGCCATAGGCCATAATGACTATAATGTTATATTAAAATATTCATGTTGAAAAATTTGGGATGCACTAGATTACCTGTTTCAGCCGCATATATGCCCATTGAAAATGAACACACTTTAGTACAATGCAAATACATTAAAGAACTAGAGATATGATGACTAGTTGCCTATAAGTATTTTTAATGGTGCAAAAAGTCAAACTTCAGAGGCATGTCATCAATAACCTTTAATGGAATGTACTTTAATGTACATCCAAGCTTAGCTGCAGGAATCTGCGAGGGCAATGAACAAGAAAATTGGTGTACCCAGGGCAGGCTTAGTAACAATTACCCTTGTATGGTTGTCTATTTACAATAAACATTAGTGCTGTCAAAATGAATGATTAATCCAAGTGATTAATCAAAAAATAAAAATGAAAAATAATTCATAATCCTAATACCTTCTTGATCGATAGCTTCCTGTATTCGCTACATGGTTAGAGAGTTGGACTTGTAACCTGAAGGTCACAGGTTCGAGTCTCGGTGCTAGCAGGAGTTGTAGGTGGGAGGGAGTGAATGAACAGCGTTCTCTTCCACCCTCAATACCCATGGCTGAAGTGCCCTTGAGCAAAGCACTGAACCCCCAGTTGCTCCCCGGGCGCTGGATATATAGCTGCCCACTGCTCAGGGTGTGTGTTCACAGTGTGTTCACTTCTCACTGCTGTGTGTGTGCACTTGGATGGGTTTAAATGCAGAGCACCAATTCCCAGTATGGGTTACCATACTTGGGCAAATGTCACGACTTTAACATTGTCAATCGCAAACGCTAATTTATTCAAACGTCTAGTTACCGGACTACCTACAGTAGCTTAATTTGCGGAGGATGAAGAGAAAGCACCCATTTGATAAATGAGCCAGTAGTTGAGAAATAATAACTTTTAAGTAGGGTACGGTGCCATTTCAATCCTTTTAAAATGGTACCGGTGCCTAAACGGTGCCTGAAACGATACTTAAAAAAAGAGCCACAAAAAAAAAACTGGATTAACAATAAAGAACATTACAAATATTTAAAATAAATCCATAGCATTCACCTTGGATGCTCTCATTTCCCAAGTTGTGCTTCCTTTACTCTGAGGCTCATAAATGTATTTCACAATCTGGGTCATTATTTAATACAAAACCACACATAATGTTTCTACTGTATCTCTGTCAATCACTCTGATATTTAGTTAAAATTAGTGCTGTCTGTCACTGTCTTTAAGCAGTTCTGTGAAGGACTGTATGGTCATTCTTTATAAAGTAGCCACAATGTCGTTTGTAAAGTACAGTACTGTGCAAAAGTCTTAGGCACATTAGTATTTTCACCCCAAAAAGGGGTTTAAGCCATTTATTTATATCTTTTGCTGTAGTGTGTCAGTAGGAAATATCAGTTTGCCATTAATTTTAATAATAATCTAGTGTGATTTTGAATGCACAAGCAGTCTGACAATGGCAAAATGAATGTTTGGATAACAAGTTAATTTAAGCTATTTAACATGCACTGTGACATTTTACCCTTTTTAACTTATAAACTCCTTGAGATTTTAAAGTCAGTTTAATAGTATTGAAGTTCAAGTTTTTAAAAAAAGGTTTTAAATGCTTAAATTATTTCTATGAATTAATAATATGTTATCAGGTTTTAATTGCTTAAATTATTTCTATGAATTAATAATATGTTATCATGTTTATTCTTGTAGAAAATAAGTGTTTATTCTTTAAGAAAATAAGGGAAAAAATAAGGGACGATCCAAATATTATTCATATTTGTTTTGCTTCACCTATTTATGTAAGCTACAATTATTCCAAAAAAAAAAAAAATGTAATTAAAAGTGCCATCGGCCTGAGTAAATTTGACCATTATAGAATTGTGACTTTAAAGGTTAGTGATTTAGGAGGTGAAAATACTGTGAAATTACAAATGTTATGGGATTTTAAAGCATAACAACTAAGGGTCTATGAAACGTTAGCCCAGTGGTTCTCAACCTATATGTTTATACTTCTCATCCAACCACAATCAACTTCACTTCATCCGGATGGCGCGATTTATCTGGATAGGTGTTTTTTTTTGGAATGATGACAAGCCAGAATGAAAACAAGCCGAAATGAGTAACAAACCTATTTTTAAAATGTAAGGAGTAGAAAGTACAGATAATTGCGTGAAAATGTAAGGAGTAGAAGTAAAAAGTCGGCTGAAAAATAATTACTCAAGTAAAGTATAGATACCCAAAATTTCTACTTAAGTAATGTAACGAAGTAAGCTAGTAAAAAAAAAATAGCAAAAAAATTATTCTAAACATGTTTTTATGATTATTTGACATCAGTACCATATGTGACCCTGGACCACAAAACCAGTCTTAAGTCGCTGGGGTATATTTTTAGCAATGGCCAAAAAAACATTGTATGGGTCAAAATGATTGATTTTTCTTTTATGCCGAAAATCATTAGAATATTAAGTAAAACCATGTTCCATGAAGATATTTTGTAAATTTCCTACTGTAAATATATCAAAATAAATTTTTGATTAGTAATATGCATTGCTAAGAATTCATTTGGACAACTTTAAAGGCGATTTTCAGATTCAAGATATTCAAATAGTTGTATCTCGGCCAAATATTGTCAAATCCTAACAAACCATACATCAATGGAAAGATTGTTTATTCGGCTTTCAGATGATGTATAAATCTCACTTTGAAAAATTGACACTTAAGAATGGTTTTGTGTTCCATGGTCACATATGATAATCATGTTTGCGCTCACATGAAATTGAAATTTCTCATCTAAGTGTACATTCATTATAGTTCTATTTCTACTCGGTCAACAGTTGTCTCTTATATGTGTCAGTTTTTATTTTTCCCAAGACATTAGTGAAGAACCATCTGAAATAACACTGATACTATGAAGGAGCAACCTCTGAGCAAATAACACTTGCTATGGTGTGTAATGCATTTTATGGATTCATTTTCTACATAAAAGCTTTCCAGTCTTCACAGCTTCTGTACTGAATGATAACATGAGTTCCTCGCTGGAAAAAAATTCTAGTCTAGAATTTCTATACTCTGACAACACATTGATATTTTCTCATTATCAATGCAGTCTGCTCTGTAAAATAGCATCACAGTTCTTTCGACTGTTTGATTTGATTTTCTGTTGTTTTCAAAATAATATATATATGGTTGCTTATCACAGAGCTCTATTTAGCAAATGTATCTTATATAAATCTCAATGAAGCTTTGAAAAAGGAAGCATTAGCTGTGGTCATATTTGATTTCTATTACTTCTACATCTGAGAACTAATCTAACCACACATATCATCAAAGGACTACTTTCTCCTAAACCTTTCCTATCTGGAATTTGAATAATTTACTGAATCCAGGTCACTGATAGTGCTGACCAGAATGAATCTAGAACATTCTAAATGTCCTAATACACATATACATGATACTAGCCTTGACTCTTAATTCTAGTTAGGGTCAAAGATCAAGTCAGTGTTCTAAGATCAAGGTTCAAAGGTCATCACCACTGTTTGTATCTGTCAAAATTCTCAAATCTAAATGGAAAGGTACTACTATGTGTTATATCATTACAAACAAAACGACAGCTTAAAATAAATAAAAAGTCATTTTGATCAACAGACAAGTAAATACTGCTGGCACTTTTCATGAACAGGGTACTTGTAAAAAGGGTACTTTTTTTTTTTTTAAGAAAAAAGAGGCACAAATTCTGTTTTCTAAAACACTATCCTTTTAAGGTCCTGTTTTCACCATACTGAAACACTTATGAAAAATTTGACCATTGACAAAATGTACTTTTATTAGTCAGTAATACTTTTATTAGTCTCAATTACAGAGCATATACAGCATACAGACATCAATTTCAATCAATTAATTTCAATTTTATTTTATTTGTATAGCTCTTTTCACAGATTCAAGGTAGCTTTACAGTAATTCATAATTTATTTAATGTTTATAATACCTTAATGCCTTATAGTCCAAATTTGATAGGATAGATAAATAAAGGGTAGTTTACATTTTGCAACGATATAAACGGTCAACCAGTTACAATTTTGTACACCACCATTCAATGGTTTGGAGTCAGACAATATTTTTGAAAGAGTCTCTTATGCTCATTGATGCTTCATTAATTTGAACAAAAATACTGCAAAAACAATAATATTGTGAAATAATATTGCAATTCCTGTGACACTAAGCTGAATTTTCATCATTTTAATATGCTGATTTGGTACACAGGAAACATTTCTTACTGTTTCAGTGTTGGAATCAGTTATGGTGCTTAATAATTTTGTGGAAACAGTGATTTTTTTCAGGTTTTTTTGATCAAAATTGACAGTTAATACACTTTGCCACCTTGGAATTATAATTTAAAAAAAAAATTCCCAAAAGTTTTGAAATATTGAGCTTCAAAGGTTTTGCGTTCCATAGATTTCTGTAGATATAACCCATTTTGTTTTCTAAAAAAAGGCCTAAAATGTACACAGCTTACAAAAGAAACATCACATAATGTAAATAAGTTGTCACAGAATAAGAATATGTGAATAACTCCATTTTGACAAAAATGTCAGATAGAACCTTATAATTCCAAGACGACGCCTTTCTACAATAGATTTCTGTTTCAAATAAATGATGTCTTTTGAACTTTCTATTCATCAATTTAATGTGTCATTGCTACATAGAAGTGTTAATTGATTAAATAAATAAATAAATTTGACCCCCAAAATTATGAATGATAGAAAAGGATGTATTCTAGGCTATGTAAATGGATATACAATTTCTGTCAAAAGCAGTTTATCTGACAAGATAAATGAAAGCCATGCTATAATACTTTATAGTTAGTTCACTAGTGTGCAAGTCCTTTAATCTCTACAAACCCATCCCCATTACATGCACAATCACAAAACAAAAATGTAGAATAATACAAGCAGAAAGATCAAAACTGACATTCACTTACCCATAAATTCCCCCCTGTATGTTCTATGAGCTACCAATCTGCCAAGCACCTCTGCTTGCTCTGAAGGCTGATGCATGCAAGAGCTCACACATGCATGTTTATGTTCTAGGCTGGGCTGGATTAGCTTTAGCTTCTTCTCTGAGGTATAATCTGTGAGTGGATGCCTGTCTCTGGTTGTGCATTCATTTAGATGCACAGACTGGCTTCACACAGTTTCTGAGTAGGATCCTACCCTACCTATCTTTTTCTGATGTCTGAGGTAGCGATTTCTAGCTCTGCCATCTGAAGTTCTGCTTAGTACAATTACAAGAGTCTGGACTCACCATTCTGCTTCAGAGCAGCTGTTATATGATAGATAAACCTGTCAGTGTTGAATTCATACACACTTATGTATGCAGGTGCACATACAATGGTGACCATCCCTTGTGATTTCTGTTTGTCTAAGAGACAGTGTGCCTGCACTCAGCCAATCACCGACCAAGATTAAAGCACTGGCTGCCATTCAAAAGCTAACTATAGACACAGGTGCATTATAGGATAATGTGCTGATGGGATACACCTGGTCACAAACTACTTCTCACACGGAATCACAAACATCTACCTATATGATATAGTAATATATAGATGCTATATCCTGCTGGTACAGCATTTGGAATGGTCAACAAGGAGACCTCTTTGAATAGAAGTTGAGAGCAGATTCTTTTTGTAGAAAAAGCTCATTATATACTGTAATAAACTCAGTGAAACTAGATGATCAGTATAGCTAAAATAACCACTGGGCCAATAATCTGTTTAATTTGAATTTGTTTCATGTATCACCTGCAAAATGCAGAAGTGCCTGCTATGAAAAACTTAATGTGGAATCTATGTATTAATATCCATGCATTCACCAATCACAATATAAACAGAGCAACAACACTGAACCTAATTAACCAGTCCACATGCATGCAAATTCAGTATAGATTAACAACCACTACACACATAATCTCCAATTTTGTTATGAACATACAACGCTCACTACATCATCTGTGATAGCATCAGATATGAGCAGACTGACAGTGTTCTGGCCCACAAACACACACACACACACACACAAATGAGCAGACTGACAGTGTTCTGGCCATGAAGATAGAAGATGAAGATAGAAGGATAGACAGAAATAGACAGACAGACAGACAGACAGACAGACAGACAGACAGATAGATAGATAGATGGATGGATGGATGGATGGATGGATGGATGGATGGATGGATGGATGGATAGATAGATAGATAGATAGATAGATAGATAGATAGATAGATAGATAGATAGATAGATAGATAGATAGATAGATAGATAGATAGATAGATAGATAGATAGATAGATAGATAGATAGATAGATAGATAGATAGATACTAAATCAATATATTTCAAATGAAATTGATTCCTGTGATGGCAAAGCTGATTTTTCAGCAGCCATCAGGATTATTTGATGAATATAATGTTCAAAAGAACAATATTTATTTAAAATAGAATTTGTTTGTAATTATTTATATATTGCATAAATGTCTTTACTGACACTTTTGAACAATTTAATGTGTCCTTTTAAAAGATCTAAAATCTTAACGACCCCCAAATTTTGAATAACAATATAATTTATCATAACTAATACACTTCAAATTTTGTTGGTGTCTTGAAGTATGTGGCATCCAGTTTTAAAGATCAATGTTCAGGACAATCCTCCAGGGAAGCCCACTTAGTACCCATCATGGTGCCAAGTGAATGTGCATGTGTGTGTGAGTATGTGTGTTAGTGAGTGATCGAATATGACAGTTCCAGCAGAGAGCGCAGTGGATTAGACTCCTGCTGGACAGACAGCTGTTAACTCAAGGACATGGAACACGTTAAATGCACATCCCACTCTTTCAGACAACACACAAACACACTTAAAAGTGAGTCTGAGAGTCTTCATATTGTTAAATAAGACCCTATCCTAAAGAAAATAAGAACTGAAGTGCTTGCTCAGCGCTCAGTTCTTCCGTTACAGTGCCTGCAAGGCATCATTATCACAGAGTTACTTTCTATCATGTATAGGGTTAAGGATTGGATCAATCCCCTAACATTAAGCATTCATTTCTTCATGTAACTGTTTGTGCTACTGACATAAATGATGAATGAAAACTGCAGCTTGCTCAAGAAATTTCAATTTAACCTCCTGTGCAGTGCGGTCAATTCAATTCAAATGCACACTCATGAACTAAGGGAGCCACTTCTTAAATTATGATTTTTGCCCAATTTCAGGCCCAGTTTCATGGTATTTCATTCAGGACATTCAAATCTAATTTTATGTATTATATTTATCTTTTAATATGTCCTTCATGCTAGTCAAATGATAAACACATGATTTTAAACTCAAAATGGCTACTGCACCTTTAAAACTTAATTCTTTCATTGACATGATAAACCCTAAATGTTTTTACAGTACTATCCAACCATGACCATGCTGTTGATGAATGGTTCAGGGCACAGTGAGGAAATGTCCCTCACAAACACCAACACACACAAAGGTTCAGGTCATTGGGACGAGACCTTCTTAAATACATCTTAGATGCTGAGAGACCACTGGGTGAACAAGGTGTATACACAATACACAAACTAATTTGCATAGGACTGTTCAAAATCTGGGCAATCCAACGATATGTATTCTGATACTTGCAACAAATCTGTGTTTATTCAGTGGCTATAAATTACGGATCTGGATAATTATTTCACAGATATAACTAAATATACTATTATGTTCATGGATAATGCTACAAAGTGTCTAAACCGATACAGAATATATTTCAGATTTAATGCCATGAACATGAAAATATTTTGCAAATCCAGAGATTACTCCTTAAAATGACTGGAGCTGAGAGTATAGCCATATTTGTGTATGATATGCATCCAGCGGTCAGCAAACAGAGTGTGGATGTGCCATCTGAGCCTAAGAATATCTTGACCATACTGCATCATACATCAAAATAACGTCCTGGATATTACAAACACTCACACAGCTGAAACAAACTGAACTGCAAACATCCTGCATCATACATCAAGGAAAAGCATGTCTTATTTAAAATATACTTGAAAGAAATGTCAATGACCCTGAAGAGGCTGAAATATATGTAGCGCTGTCTATTTACAGCATCAATTTCTTTTCCAATACAACACTGTCCAGTTCTTGCTCTAGGCTACATAAGACTGAGTCATTTTTTACCCTCACTTCTGAAAAGGTTTTGCTTGCGTTGGCACTTACAGTAGATCTCACAGATTTATGCAAACTAAATATCAGAAATCTTATTATAGGAAAATACGCACAACTTACAACTTGTACAACAGTAACCATAATGTACTATTGTTTCACAGAAGCTATCAAAATACTAACAAGTATTTTCAGACTATACCACATGGAAAACCATGGATGGGTACATCTTTATCATAAACATAACTGTAATTGCAATCAGACAAAAAAAATTGTATGAAAACTCCACATATATCACAGATTCTCTGTGTTAAATCTTTGTACTTGCCTCATTCTCTTTACTCTTGTCTCTATTCCGGCTGGAACTGTTGGCAGTCTCCTTGGCGATGGGCACAACGGATATCTGATGCACAGGCATGCTAGCAGTGCTCAGGACTGCGGGATACCTCGCTGCTTTCAGCCCACCAAAGACAACACACTCACACCATCCTGAGGGTCGGCATGGAAACAAAGAATAAGACCCGTTCCAGAGCTCGTACGCACACTCCTACAGACACATGCATGAAATTAGGTTAAGTATCCTGGTTAAGATCATAGACTTCAGCTGCAGAGCTGGTCGTCACATCCCAAAAAAAGCTGAAGCCAACCTCTCTCGTTCTACCTGTGTGATTTGTGACAGGGAAGGAGAGAGACAGAAAGAAAGAGCTCATTTAAATTCTACTCCACCTGAGAGCTGCAGTGATGCCTCACTTTGTGAATGTGTGTTGTGTGTCTGTTAACCTGACCTGTAAACATGTTGCTGAGAAGACTTAGGGGTTATTTTAGCTCCAAATCTCCTCCCTCCAGGAGCAGCGTGGGATGGAGCAGCCAGCTAATCAGCTTACAACCCCAGGGGCTGCACACAACCTCAGCTACTGGAACACACACTCACACCATACACACACTGGACTAAACAAACCAGCTTGTAACATTTGAACTGTTAAATGCTTTATTTATAAAAACAGTTGGGGAGAGCTATTATATACTTATATACTTTCTCAGCGTGTGTGTGTGTGTATGTATGTGTGTACATATAAAGTTCTGCCATGAAACTCTAGATGATATACTCTGATTTAATCACATCATTATTCAAAATGTACAGCAAATTGGTTTTACTTGCATCGGCAGCCAATGAGCAACATTTTTCTAAACTCGGCTAGTGCTTGCTGTAGCAGTTGCAGAGTGCTTCAGAAACCTTCCACCTTCGCCAGCTCCATCTGTATGGATCTAATATGGGGTAATTTCAGGTATGCTATATATGTGACCCTGGACCACAAGACCAGTCTTAAGTAGCACAGATATATTTGTAGCAATAGCCAACAATACATTGTATGGGCCAAAATTATCGATTTTTCTTTTATGCTAAAAAATAATTTGGATATTAAGTAAAGATCTTGTTCCATAAATATATTTAGTAAATTTTCTACCGCAAATATATCAAAACTTAATTTTTGATTAGTAATATGCATTGCTAAGAACTTCATTTGGACAACTTTAAATGCAAGTTTCTTCTTTTTTTGTGCCCTCAGATTCCAGATTTTCAAATAGTTGTCTCTTGTCCAAATATTGTCCTATCAAACAACCTAATAAACCATACATCAATGGAACGCTTATTTATTCAGCTTTCAGATGATGTATAAATCTCAATTTCAAAAAAATTGACACGGTCACATAGTTTTGTGGTCCAGGGTCACATATGGAGGTTATTTCATGTAATGAAAATAATGTGTTAATTATTATGAAAATTAATATAAATATGTATATACATATATGTGGAGCTGCAGTATTTCCTACACGCTCACAGCAGCATGTCAGTGGATGTACTGGCAGCACACATAAATTAAATGAGATATATAATGCCATTTCATGCATTCTGTCTTATTTACACTGCTAAAGAGTTGGATTCTCATGCTAAACATGACCAAAGTCTCAAAAATGGAAAAATAAACTTAATTCAAAGGGAAAACAAGATGTGGGACTAATTTTCATGCCTTGCACATATGAGGGAGCCATTTCTCTCTATTTCCCTGCTTGTAAAATGCACATAAATACAAACAAATCAACATGTCACCATACAGTTTCTCTCTCTTTTACCGTCTTTCTCATCATCCATCAAAGCTGTCTGTTTATTTCAACTGATTTGTTAAACTGACTGCCCTCAAGAGGCTCTTAAAAACAAAACATCTCTCATTAATCCAGCTAAGGGTCAGATTTGGCTGTGTTTGGTATAGTTAGGATGAAACCAAAAGTGTACTTATGTTAGAATTTGATTGCTGCCCTACTGCAATCTTGTCAAGTCTGGCCGCAGCTGATGTCAAATACACCTTTGGTGAGATACAAAAAAGAAAAATGAAAGAGAAAAAACCCTTTAAATAATCCATCAAAGATTTTTTATTCGAAAGGAGTTAAGGTAATGTGAATTATTTCATGATTTATTTAAAAACATTACATTTGGTCATCCAAAATGTTCTGTTTTGTCACTTTTTCTGAACAGATTCTAATGATAACATACTTCTAATAATTATGCAATATGATCCTGAAAAAGAGAAATTCTGGTCTATAATCCAGACTTTTTTATGGTTCTAAATCAGAGGTGTTCAGACTCTCTCCTGGGAACATAATCAATGTTTTTCAGGTTCAATTGAAAGTTACAGGCAGGTTTGAGAGCAAGGGCCATGCACCCCTATGTAAGATATATATGTGTTGTATATATATACGTTTTATATATATATATACATAGAGAGAGAGGGGGAGAGAGAGAGAGAGAGCGAGAGATTGATATTGATAAGATATTGATATTCATGTCCAGTCTGGGCAGAAATAATTGGACACACTGAGACAGTCTGCAAGGACTTTCAATATATAGGCTATATGCACAACAGGACAATGCTGACTATTTCGATAAGGGACAGTCAGGCTGGGATTTGTAGGATCATGACTGAGTTTAACATCTACTTGCATTTGTATTTGGTATCCAGGGTACAACCATCGTTACTCTCACCATGCAATACAAGCCACTCATTGCAGTTACCCCCTCATCATATTACAGTATCACCTGTATATAAACTGGTGCACACGAACAAACAAATAAAAAACAACCCACATCACCAAATACTTGACACAAACGTTTACATGTAAGTAATTGGTTTTCTAATTAAATTAAGTGTTAACTTCCCTGGTTGTGTTGTTGTGATCCAAACGTTTGGAACACGTACAGGTGCTGGAGTGTTTTGTTGTTGTGGGTGTCACTAATTTAGATCTGTGTAGTTTGATGAGCTCAGATGACAGTGCAATTGTGTTATTTAGTGATTATGCCAGTGTTGCTATAGTATTTCTGCCGCAGTGGTGCTGAAGTATCAGTGATGCTCTGATTTTGCACTGAGTTTGTGTTTATTCGTTCAACCGAAGCAGATGGCCTCTCCCTTCACTGAGATGGAATGGTACACTATTCTCTTCTCTCTGGACGTGTTCAGTCTTTTTACCCTGTATGGCCTAATAAAAGAGAGATGTGTGCACACTACAGGTATGAGTAATAAACATAAACAACACATTACATCTCTATTAGTTCACCCAATATGAAAATTGTGTAAGTCTGTATTTAGAACTTGGGCAGGGTCCAAACATGTTCCAATCCCAGTATGGTGACTAATTCAATAATGGACAGTCAGACAGCCAGCGTGCTCACTATAATCCAAGTTGTAAAAAAAAAAATTTTGTGTGTGTAAAAAAAATAGAGCATAAGTGCTTTTGCTTAACAGAAAACTTTGACATCCACCTTATAGTGAGAAATGGCAAAGATCAATTTATCAATGATTCTTGAGCCTTTCTAGTGAATTGACTCATAATTTTGGGCTGATTTGCTTTCCATGAGTCAATCATTCTGTGTCTCAAATGATTTGGCTATGGCCTAATTTAAATGGCCTAACTTTAAATTAGAACCAAACTACTTAATAAGTCCACTTGATGAGCTTTGTATAGTTACAATTTCAGTAGTACAAGTACATTTTTATTTTTTACCTGCAACAAGATGTTTGTTTGTGAAATGACTTTTAAAGGGGTGGTTGATTGCAATTTCACTTTTTTAACGTTAGTTAGTGTGTAATGTTGCTGTTTGAGCATAAACAATATCTGCAAAGTTCAATGCAAACGGCGATATCTTTTAAAATTCTGGCAGTTTAATGCCTACAAAATGTCTGGTAAGGGACTACAACAAGCTTCTTCCCAGGTCCGCTACATCACAAACCCAGATAAACCCCACCCCCGGGAACATGCAACAAGCGGGACGAGGCCATGTTGTGCAGCTTTAGAGAAGAGGAAGAGAAAACTAGGGGTGCATGTAAAAATCTGTTCATATATGAATTGCGATTCTGTCTTCTAACGATTTTAATGGTTTCACAAGTTTCAAAACCAATGGTCTAAAGCAGCAGTTCTTAATCCTGTTCCTCGCGTCGTCCTGCTCTGCATCTCTCTCTCTCTCTCTCTCTCTCTCTCTCATTCAGATCGTCAGATCAGCTCCAACAAACTGTTCCATTTATACATTTATTTTCACATAGCAATGAGAAGCATTATACATGGACACGCGTACGGTTGCTGTGCTGTATTAAAGCTTTAATCAGAATAAAACCGTATATTAAAAGCTAAGAGAAGCAATAGCATTTACAAACAGCAGTAAATCTAAAAGAATTAGACAACAAAAAACAAACACAAAAATAAGAGCCATGGGGCAGCTGTGGCCTAATGGTTAGAGACTTGGACTTGTAACCATAAACCCTCAGTTTCGAGTCTCGGTGCTGGCAGGAGGTAGGTGGGGGGGAAGTGAAAGAACAGCGCTCTCTTCCACCCTCAATACCCATGGCTGAAGTGCGCCTTGAGCAAGGCATTGAACCCTCAGTTGCACCCCTGGCGCTGGATATAGCTGCCCACTGCTTCGGGTGTGTGTTCACTTCTCACTGCTGTGTGTGTGCACTTGGATGGGTTAAATGCAGAGCACCAATTTCGAGTATGGGTTACCATACTTGACAAATGTCACGACTTTCACTTTCATGCTTGCACAGGTTCTGCGCGATCCTTTTCATTAATATTCTCTGCATCTCAATCGGGCTCAAATTGATAAGTAATATAGAGGATGTCATTGTTTACCATACAACCAGAGCACATTCTGAGCTTGAGGGGCGGGATGTTCAGACGCACTCTAGAGGCGGTTTAGCAAATCACAACACACTGAGCCAGCTGACCAATCTCAGCCCATCACGTATTTCTGAGGGAGGGACTTCATAAAAACAGGAAATAATCGAGGCATCTGTCAGAGAAGGGACAGATCGGTGTGGAATAAAGGTAAATTATGTGAAAAATAATGAGTTTTTTAAAAAACGAGGCATGAACACTTTAGACTGCACCCCATAAACACAATCAAGACTAGAAAAAAAAACAGTTAACCACCCCTTTAACAGCTCCAGGGCTTTTGTGAAAACTATAGTATGGTTCTTCCGCATTTTTGTATCCCTACTCACACATAATGTGATTGATCCCAGTGCATTATGGGTGTTGAAGTTTTACTTCTGTTCATTTTTCATCCCTTTTTTTTGTTTTCACTAGTTGTGTAGGATCGATTTAAAACATGTTTCTACTTCATAGACAGCCAACTTTTACTTGAAAAAATACTTCAAACAAAACCATACAAAATCATTTTTGTACTCTTTGAATACATTCTAGAATTCTAGATACTAGAAAGAGTTAACCAAATCTTAAACTCAGAAGTAATAAAAACACTGACAGGACATTATAAAAAATTTTCAAATATCCACAAGTACTACAAATATTGTCATATAACCAATAGCCAAACAATTGCCATAGTCTAACAAAACAGGTTTAACTAGTTTCAAAAGTGACGTGGCATTCTTGGTTTGTTCTCTTGTTATTTTACTAAAAAGACAATGAGGATATCAAAGAACGACTTGAGGAGTCGACCTGAAGGCCTCTCCATACTCAAGAATGATTTCATGCGACGTGGACCAGGATCAGTCATGTCGAATACTATGCACATGACCTGACCTGTATACTGCTGCCTTTATTGAACTTGAAACCTCATCACCTGGACTGGATCCAGCTACAAAAAACTCAGGTAAACAATAAAGACAGCAAGCGTATGTCTGTAGGTACCTTGAGTCTGAAAAGTGGGTTTAAACGTTGACGTGGTTTATAGCCTGCAGTAAGGAAGTAGGAAGAAGTGGACTATGATTGCTCTGTGTGAGAAGCTGGTAAAACCTAAGTCTAACACACAAGCATGTTTCATTCACTGTGTGTGGTTTAAGTTAAATGAGCTACTATCGATGGGTTAATTCCTGTTGAAAGAAAGAAAGCAAAACAAGGTATTTATATCCATTTTCTCTCTCTCTGGCTACACACAACGTTAAGGCCCAATAAAAGTAATTGCTGACATCAGAAGAATGTATAATCAGAAAATATAATCAGAAGTCTAGAGAGGTTTTTGATGATGTTATTTTAGTAGTGATATAATTAAGAAACCTTTTTTTATTAATTATTTGAATTAGTTTGGTTTTAGTAATTTTGTTGCTTTTCTCATTTTGTTTTTAATATACATTTTTTATTTAATTTAACTATGTTTTATTTTATTTTATTTTGGCAGCTATAGCAGGAATAACATGTTTAATAAAAAAGTAAAAAAAATGGTTTAGTCTATAACCTTGAATTGCACTGTATTTACATTTGTGGATGTTTCATATCCAAAAGTTGTGATCATCATATAATACTATAACACCAACAACCATTACAATTCAAAAAAAAACTAGTCATTGGCATTGATACATAAATGTATACATTTATATGATTACATTTCTGAAATACTTGATATATACTGCTCATTCACACACCGAATGGAAAATCATTTTTATTTAATGGCCACTAATCTGTATATTTTAGTACTGTCCCTGCCCTGGTAACATACCAGCATTAATTTCATATTTCTAGTATCTGCAGTCAATATTCACTTTGTTCCTGATCACTGTTGGGGTTTATTTGTGATAATAACTTGCTGGCATTACATTATCACTTATAGTGTTCATTTATTGGTAAATATTTCTAGCTCTATCTTTAATGCTCTTCTACAGTCTTTTGGTTTATTCATCAACACAACTACACACCAACCTCTCCAGCTGAATGTGGTTTACTGATCCAGTACACATGCAGCTTGTTAATGGATTTTCTCTGTTCAGTCAGTCTTACATTAATATCTTCAGGGCCCTGCATATCTGAGATGCTTCAGTCTTTCACACTCACTGTTATTATACATTCTGTTACTATTCAAAATCTTCTGTAATGAGAAACTGCTTAATGCTGTGTAATCATGTTTTATATCATGCTTTCACCTTTCTCTCTCACTCTGTATGTGTGTGTGTGTGTGTGTGTGTGTGTGTAGAGGTGGAATTCTGTGTGTTTGTTATGGATCTGTTGTTTTCAGGTTTTGAGTTGGTCTTCATCATCATTGCTTTCACTATTATGTGCTTATTTGGCCTGGCTGCTGTCTACACACACAATAGAGATCATCAAGGTAAATACATTTTTCACCCACCCACCTAAACCCTGACTGAACTAATGACTAAAATAAAATGTCATCTGTATGTGTGTGTCTCATAGATGACTTAATTCAGACAGAAGAGAAGATAATGCAACAAAAGAGTAACTCAAAGAAAAAACAGCGAGGTGTCCCCAAAACCAACCAAGAGCTACCATGAACACACGAACAAACAGATTTCATATAAATACAGAATCCTTCTGTTGGTGCTCGTTGAATTAAAAGGCATGGCGCACCAAATGCAGCTAATCAGTGTGTGAAGGTCTCTGACACTGAAAATGGACTTGCTGTCGAGCTCATCTTTTAGTTGACCCTGAAGACCAGCTGTCTCCGACTGGCTTGAATGCATGGCCCCAATTATTAACCAGTGAAGAAAGGCAAAGAGGATTTATTGAAATTTAAACCCCTCCCCTTTCCCCACATAAATCTACTTATCATTTGTTATTATAATGATTTAAAGCCTGTAGCATTTTTTCACACAGCTTATGCTTTGGTGGATAAACTGCTTCTAAAGTTTCTGGGTGGTGGTGGCCTTTGATAATAAAAATAGGAAAATATATTGCTGAATGTATATTGTGCAAATATTTTATAAATACAGTATATTTATAGTGATGTTGTACTATTTATATAATGCATTTCGTTTGTATTTTATTTATTTTTCCACAAGTATTTTTGGCATTTTTTTATATTACAAAATAGGAATATTGTCCATAATCTGTCCCTATATAAAAAAATAAATATATATGAATACATTTTCTGCCATAATCTGTCCCTTTTGCTGTGCCCTAACACAAGGCAGTTAACACCATTGTGCTGCAGGACAACTACCATGTAATTAATCTTCTGTAACTCACTTTGCACAAAAAGATCTGCTAAATAATTGCTAACTTTGGATTATGGCATTAAGATACACTCATCTGGATCTGGATAAGATTTTACATTGTTTCAAATTGTGTATGGAATGTGAGGTTACATAGTGTCCTGTTTCAAGACCATGTGCCCTGAATGTTTAAGTGCTACTCAGCTGCAAGTCAGTTTCAAGTTTAACAGTTAGAAAGGGAAAATAAATCACAAGATATCATTGTTCACTTACATGATTCACATATTTAAACTATACTGTGTTAAGCTCCGTGCATCTTCACTGATAAAATCTACATTATACAGAAAAGTAAGACTTCCAATGTCATTCCTGTTGTAAATATGGTAACAGAACATGGGGCGCCCTCTAATGGTGATTAGCAAAAAAAAAAAAAAAAAAAAAAAAAAAACACCAAATCGCCAATCATGCACACTAATTCTCAATAACTTTCTTACAAATTCATTTGTAGAGTAATACGGGCATGTACATAAGATTCAGTTATCAATCTGAGATAAAACTAAAGTGAATTACAACCGAGAGAAGCATCTTTTGTTGTTGTTGTCTGTTTTTGCAATGTATTTTAAAACAGAGGACTCTATAGGTGTCTGCATATATGCAGTATAGCTGTATATGTATAGAGGAATCTACATGGCTGGAAGTTGGAGGAAGGGGAGCATGATGGGGGAGTAGTTTGGGTATGTGCTTCCTGGCAGTAACTTCTTGGAGTTGTAAACTGGAAGGGTGGTATTGTCTCAGTGTTTGTGTGTGTGTGTGTGTTTGTGTTGAAAAGGGAGGGTAGTGATCTAGTTGTGGAGGAAGAAAGGTTATAGGGAATGCCATTCTTATCTGCTATTGCAACAGTCAACAAAGCTACACACTGATAACACTTCCTGTTACACTGAACCAATTTTATATATATGCACTTGGCAGCAACAATCACACTCTCATTTTGAACTCAACACTGGGCTTAAAAACATATGGCAAAAAATACAAAAAAATAAAAAAATATTCAGGTAAAGAATCTGGACTACTTTTTAAATATTTTGAGTAATCTACTAATATAATACAATTAAAAACAGAATTAGACACATTCACACCACACAAAAATCATTATTACTAATGACTAATTATAACTAATTATTGTAGTGTGTGTGCGCGTGTGTGCATGTGTGTTTCCACTTTCAGGAGACAAGTACCGCAACTCCTTTTTAGCCCTTTTAGCAATTTTCAGTTTTGTAATAAAACTCGTATCTTGACAGAATGTTTTTTCTTTTAAAATAAATGAAATAAAATATATTTTTTTGTGGGAGGCTGTCTATATCTACTGATTGACACATCATGTGCTCTTACTCCTAAAAGATGGACTCGACCTCTGGCTGCTGGGATGAGGAGGTTTTAAGGTCAGTGTGTGTCTGCCTCTGTGTGTGTGTGTGTGTGTGTGTGTGTAAAGATCAAGCAGCATAAGCTCCATTTAAGAATCCCTTCTGTGTTCCACAGAGAGATTTTTACAAATTTACATGCAGCATACCTTTGTATAGGCCACTTGCTGGTTTGGCTTTGAAATGTATAATTTGTATAATTCTTTCCTGCAGTACAAATCAGTGTCATATGCACCTAAATAACAATTTTCAAAATTACAACTTAAGGCATCTAAATTTCTTCCTCAAATCGTGTATGCCAGTAAAGTGGATGGAGTCAGTAACACTCGTCTCTTAACACAGGGATTATTTGAGCAGGCAGCTTAATCCAAGTAATGACATCTAATCCCTAATAAAGCAAACATTACAACACAGAGACACAGACATACACCCACCCAGACCGTGCTGCGTCTGTGATTTCATTACGAGTCAATGAGCAAACTGACCCCAACATCTGTGTTTTCATGCATGCGACGCATGCACTCTAGGTATCAGTCTCTATGGATACCAGGTGGCTCCGAATAAGAATACAACCTCGTTACCATATTCAAACTGAGGGAATAAAGCAGAGGGCACAATGTGAATGACTAGGGAGAATTAAAAGACATACACAAAGAATGTACAACGCCGATGAGGAACATTTCTACAAACTCTATAAAGCAATATAAAAGTGTATATGCATATGTACATGTCAACACACACACACTTTTAGGGTGAAAAGCTGGTCTTAGGACTGAAGTGTCTGGTTGTTGGTCCGTCTATCTCATCCATTAGCTACATGCTGGGTTCTAATCCTAACTGACATGAAAAAAGCTCAGAGGATGTGTAGTCACAGACACAGTTGGCACAAATGGATGTTTAATAAGGATAGGCAGCATCTATGACAGCTGCACTATATCAGAGAAACCTAAAACATGCACTAAAACTCCCTGACAGGCCAGTATATCAAAGAAGAATTGAGATAAATGGACACACACATGAGAAAGGTCAATGAGTGGACACACATATGGCTCACACACTCGGCTCGCACACATATGCACTTCATTATGGACACAAACACACACTTACACTCCCAAGAGGTCAACTAAGGCACACTCACACACTCATTCTATCCCTAAACCTCCCCCATGCACTTTATTAAGCCACTTCATTACAGTGTTGTTTTAGTATTATTTATAAACTATAATTTAAATTTGATTTAAATATTTAAATAAAACACATTTATTTTTTATTTTATTACATTCAATTTTAGGCTTTTTTATCTTTTGTTTTTTTATATATTAATTTTAGGTAATTTTGCTATAATATTTTTAGTAATTTTGCAAAGATGCAAGATATATATTATATATTTGATTTTTTGGTAAAGATAATTTTTAGTAATTTTGCTAAAGATAGATATAATGTATTTTGGTTTATAAACATGGTTAGTTTCATTTTAGTTTTAGTTTATTTTTAGTCATTTTGATTTGTACTTTCTGTAATGTTTTCTAATTATATATAGTATTTAGGTTTAATTTATTTTTTGTATAATTTTGGTAATTTAAATTCAGTTTTATATATTTCCATTTTTCCAGTTTCAGTAATTATAGTCCCTCAAATTTAATTTAATTTTAGTTAGTTGCTAAGGCAACAGCTTAAATTTTTTACTAAACATTTCATCTGATATTAATATTTTATTTCAATTAACAAATTTTTTTTTTTTAATTTTTACTTTTGGTTTTAGTTAATGATAATAGCCCTGCCTTATTCACATAAATACGCCTACAAATGATCTGATATTTATGTCATTTGTCTGCTTGATGGGGCTGTTACATTATTTGCATAATATACTAGTTTTAAGCATTGTCTTGCACAGTGAAGCCGTTCACAACTCCAGCTCATTATAACACACATGCGCACAGGGACACATGGGGTATCTGTAAATCTAATACCATTTTGGACTCATAATACACTGGGGTATCTGTCCAGTTTAGTATCACATCACTGAACAATAGCATGCACACAAAGAAAAGCCATTCTGATCTAAAACTCCCACTTTCTGTCCATCCTTCCATTATTTAGTCTGTTTTGGGATAAACACTCTTTGCAACTTTGTCTCCAGCACTTTAGATTCACAGCACTTGTACTTGATCTTAAGGGAGCCTGGGTAGACATCATTCAGTGCGATGTTTACTTGCAAATGATAAATGGGGGGGTGTTCCTGAATTAACACTGGCTCAGTTTAAATCCTAGCTTAACCCTAATGTAAACTATATTTATCTTTGTGTGATGAATTATAATTCTAATGCTCTGCAATTATGATTTGTCTCTTCACTCCTTTCCTTGATTTCTTCCAGGGTGATTTACTGACATTCTATGCCTCTAAAAGTCAAGTTGAGTATTAGACTATATAAATCCATACTTACGATCAAAAAGGTGGACATTAGCTCTAACAGACTTTGGCCAGTGTGTAAAGTGTGTGTCAGGCTGGCTCTCCTGTTGTGAGGTTTTGTTCTAGGCACAAGTACAATAGTAGCTCATTAGTAAAGAAAGAGCTCATAGATCCAACAGCTACACTATATCAGCACTTCACAGCTCGTTCACACACACACACACACACACACACACACACTTAACTGACCAGGCCGGCCAATAATTCACACACCTCTTTGACCAGTGCTAATCTCTAACCTAAAAAAGACACACTCAACTACATAAATAAGCCTATTATGAGACAACATCTCGACTCTCAATAATCTATATTTATCCACACAGATAAAAACACAAATACACACACAGTGGGGTCCAAAATCTGAGACTGCATTGAAAATATTTCACTTGAAATCACTGAAAATAATAAATATATTCTGCTGTACACTTGTTGGCATTTTATTTGTAAATGTGATGTAAACATTTTTTGTTTCTATACTCGTCTGAATTTTTATATTTTTGGAAAACGTAAACAAAGAATGCAAAACAGAAGTATTTTGACTATTATCAGATTTCGGACCCTAATATATGTCATTTGAAAACGCTGTACACAACAAATTTTGCACACATAAAGTATGATCTCCAAAAATATTATTTCTGCCTGCTCTGACCTAATAGATGTGGGGTCAATATGTGCAATGCAAAGTGTGTGTGTGTGTGTGTGTGTGTGTGTGTGTGTGTGTGTGTGAGAGAGAGAGAAAGAGAGAGAGAGAGATGTCCCATGTCCCCACCCAGTTTTTGGTCTTCCATACCAATCCTTCTGTTGTGCCTTCTCCTCCTCCTTTCTCTTGTCTGTATAAAGAGGGGGTGAAGCTACATTGTCTCGACTGGACATTCACACTCATCAGGTCATCTGTCTATCTATCCATCCCTCTGGAGAGAGAGAGAAGAGAGAGTGAATATCGCCATCTGAAACTTTGGAAAAGTTTGAGAACTGACTTGAGCTGCACATCCTCAATAACGGCATCATATACGAGCTCAGAGGAAAAATTACTGAGACCGAGAGACACATAACAGGATTTGCACGTTACCTGCATATTCACAGACTTTGCTTTCGGAGATACCGGAGACATCTGAGGACACTCGGGTCTGCGCAGCGGACCAAACCTCACGCAGCATCACCATGAGATTCTTCCATCCACTCTATCTCCTTCTGCTGCTGCTCACAGTACTGTTCATTGCCAGCGCCAGAAAACAAGGTAGGCTACATAACCTCAAGACCTTGTTTCGAAGGTAAATTAATTCAACTAGCTAAAATATGTAGACAAAAAAAAGATGTAATTCAAAAAAATCAAGTCTGTTGCCTTGTGTAGCACCGGATAAAAACTGTTGCAACAAACCCTTAAAAAACAAGTGAAAGTATTTTTAAGTGCATTTGTTGACTATTTGACCTGCAGTTCTAACTCATTTATCCTAAAATATCAAGTCAACTTTATATAGATGCCTACAATGCCAAAGAATCACATTAGTAGTGAATTACACCAATTCTTTTAAAGCGATAACTGATGCACTTAAGTGTGAAGCACCTAACTGCTTATTCTACAGCGCCACAGCAAAATAATTAACATTTTACCTGAGTTGTGAGCTTGTAATCTAAAGTGAATGTTATAAGAAAAAGGTGTAAAGTTAAATAGGTAAAAAGAAAGAACATTAAGTTCCGGGCAGCAAGCAATAAAACAAAAATACAGTGCAACTGATTTACGAGCAAATGACTCTTATGAGCAGGTTCTTTTTTAATGGTTTGAATCAATCAGACGAGTTGCTCCCTCAATGAACTCAGTGAGTGCTCAGAGCGGTAACTGAATCAACATCTGATTTACTTACTAAACTCCAAGTTATCGCCTCGAAATGATGTTTTGTCTTCTAAATGTTTGTAAAAAACAATAAAAAAAATTGACCTATCATTACAGACTGGTTGTTCACAGGGAGTAGCCTAGTAAGTAGAAGTAGTTAGTTTAGTAGATAAACTTCGTATATTTTAAACTAAACGTAAATATATTCTATATTTTTATTATATTATGATTATATATATTTATATATATATATATATATATATATATATATATATATATAGCCTACATATCTTTTTAAATATATTCGCGTAAAGGCTACCTGTAGAATTAAACCTCAGAACGGTTTAGCCATTCAGCTATCCAACTGTTCTGCTGTGAGTCACTTTGGATAAACGTCCCCTCATTAGTAAAGAAGGATCCAGTTGGCATATTTAGGTCTATCCTGGTTAGTGGTCTGAGCTCAGTCATGGCTGATTTAGGGTCAGTGCTCTGACTCTGAGTGGATTTTAAGTGGCGCTTGACGCTTCTGAAAAGCTCAGCATCTTAACATACTCCAGAGACGAGCTCGGGTTTCACAAAGACTTCACTTGACCCTTGACTTGTGAATAAATGTTATTTTCAGCACTTTAATACTAAATATAAACAATGATTTTTTTTCTTTTTTTTTCTTACGCTATGGCAAAACTGATAATAAACCCCAATTACGCACGAGACCAAGCCATTTTACACAATTTACGTAATTTTTCTACGTTTATACCAAACACAGGTATATTCGTATACTGCAACTAAATGTAATTTAGCCTACGTGTATACACTCTCTCTCCCGCTGCTGTGGCGGCTATGCGCAATTAATCTGGTGCCCGTGGGCGATCGAGCACCGGCGTTCATTGTTAGTCATGATGTTGAGCACAGTGGAGTAATGCATTAGCATAGGGTTACCGCAGTGAAAGAGAGAAAGAGAGGGAGGTACATGGAGTTCGCATTGCTTTAGTCAAAGGCAGATATAAAAGCACCCGCTTCTCCTCCCGTGCGCGCCGTGCCATTGTCCTTGCGCCTCTGAGAGAGGATCTAATAGCTGCTTATGGAGGGAAGTGATATGAGCGTTATCACAAGAACCTCTGATTGTTATATTGCCCTCCAGATTGTTTGCTACCAACTGGGGAGACCATTGATTTTGATTTTATTTCAGGTAACACCCCAGTCAGGGGAGGGGTGCAGGGGGCAAGGGATGCATATCTTCCCAACCCCCCAAAATATCAAATTATCAGTTTTAAAATTGTAAAGAAAATTGTTGATTCTCACAGCAATGAATTTTGCAACATTCAGACTGTTATTGAACTAAACTGAATCACAATTGAATTAAATTAATGGCTCTGTCTATTTAGAGCTGCTTTACACCTGAAATTGTTTGTTTCATAATTGAAGAACTTTGCAACAGATTAGTGTTTTTTTTTCTTGTTTATTACAATAAAGCTGCTGTAAAACAATCTGTATTGTATAAAGCGCTATACAAATGTGACACGACTTCACATTAAATATCAGAATAAAGGTTAATAATAGTCTATAGCCCTAACAAGTCTTTTTTTCTTCCCTTTCCAGATTTTCTCAACCTGAGGCGGAAATATCGCAGACACAACTGTCCAAAGAAACGGTGTCTGCCTCTACACTCCAGAGTGCCATTCCCTTGAGGTAAGACTACACTTCACTGGCTATTTATTCCCTTTTATTACTCTAAGGAATGAGCAAATATTGAAAAACAGCTATGAAAGAGGAGCATCATTAGGAAATCCAAATTCTGACATTCCATGCAAGTATTTGCAGACAAATAATCACAAAATACCTCAAATTACTTTTGTGACTCCTTGACAACACACCAAATCTTGCCTAACAAGTGCATGCACTTAATTAAAGAAAAAGCCAAATTAAGAAGAATACAAAAATATGTTCTAAGAATGTTTTCCGTTCAAAACATCCAATTTTTTTAATGTTTAAAAATTGGTTATGCGAACATTAGGGACAACATTAAGAGAATGATCCATTTAACAATTTTGCAATTATGGGAATGTTACTTTTGAATGGTCTCTGAACCATCTGAAACTAGTAAGTAGTAATGTTTTAAAATAAAGTTAGACAAACATCCAACTAAAACTCCATATAAATAATGTTTTGTGCTAATGTTTTGAGAACATTATGAAAGGCCAGGTAACTTTGAATGAACATTCTAATAATGTTACTGGAAGAATGTTTGTTAACTTTGAGAGAATTTTGAGAGAGCTGTGTTAGAATGTTTGGAGAACGTTCCCTGTTAGCTGAGCACCCTCCATTGTAATCTCTGGAGAAGGGACGGCCAGATTAATTAACAAACCGGCTGTTGGATCTTCAGTGGCCTTAAGCCACAGCGGAAACAAACAGAGAGACTTTGGGTAAATACCCTGTACTAAATGAGCTGGGAAATTATTGGATCTTTATAGCCGTGCGACTTTCTCTCAGACCGGGAGTAAACACAAACACTCCACACCCACCCACACACACACAAAAGAGTGGAAACCTACATAGCCCAAGCAGAGACACAAAGACGGACGAGAAAACCCTACCCCCGTAAATACAATCCATTTTAACTATCTGCCACACACACTGTAAAACTTGGGTGGGACGGCTAGTAATGCCAGTCCTCAAAAACACCTGGTGGCCATTTCAGTGAAGGGTGTACTACAGTTATAGAATGGTTTACCAATAGAATTGAAAAGATAACAGATCAATATAAAAACTGGTTTAAACAGAATAAATTGTGTGATTATTAATTAATATCTTTTCCCATTCTATTTTTGTTTTTTACAGTTTAGACCGTTTGTTGGTTGCATTTCTCAGACTCTTAGTTAAAGCCTAACCAAGTGTTGCAGATTAGCTATTCTGATGTAAAACAAAATACAATATTCTGAAGAGAAAATACTATTCAAAGAGTATAAAGATGCACAACTACAACACAAAGGGGTCATAAGGTGAAAAAGAGGTGAATATAGTTTGTGTGTGTCATGGCTGCTGATGGGCCTTTTTGTTACTTGAAGAGCAAAACTCAAGGATACCAACTCATAACTGGTTCTTACATAAAAATCCTCATTCTCTATTCTTAAAATACTCAACAGTCAAAATTTGTGTGGTTGTTTGTGTTGAAATGTGTGTGTGATGATGTGACACTGTATCTGTGGGGACACACATTCACTGTGACAGCCTACCGGAGCCGCCTACTGTTTTCAGACACTCTGGAGAGGTTGTCACCTTTAACCTTTACTCTATGACCCCCACACAATGAGCCAGAGCTAGTCTGGAGTTAACAAAACACACAAACAGATGCACACACACATATATAGGAACAATGTCTAAAAGAAAAGCTGCACAAAGATCACCTCAAGAACAATAAATATCTATTCCATTGGCTTGAATGATTGTGGATTGAAACTCTGTTTCTGTTTTCTTCAGGTTTCACAACTACTCAACTATCCACAACTATGGTGTCTTGTCAAGCCTTAAGAAAACCAAAGACCAGTGATGGACGGGAAATGAGAGAGGAGTTTCATATCAGAATCCCTGAGGACTGTTCATTTGCCCGTATACTGTAACCAAGCCATGCTAGTCACTTCTGTAAAGGAAGTGTATTTTTTTATGAATGTTAAGTGAACAAGCCATGGGGACATCAACTGCAACCAAACATGCTGAAAACTCATCGCTCAATCAGTTTGAGTTTGCCAGAACCATTGTAAATAGTAAGAACTGAATGATATGTGTTTATATGTAAGTTATGCACTTCAAATGTTTTATTATTATCCTGATTAAATAAAAAGTGTATTGTCTTTTCACCTGGGCTTTATGTAGCAATATCCTTGGGGGGCAAAGTGAATGAAAAGTGTTATACTAGGATCAATAGACTGCCCGGTTTGACAATTTGTTTTGACAAATTGGGATTGTTCTTGTTTTGACTGACAGAATCTGAAAAAAAAAAACAGTGTTCAGAAAGGTCAACATTCCTGATCCCAGATGGTGTATTTTCCTATTCTGTTGACTACTACTCTTAAAAAGATTTATGTATTTAGTAAAAATGTTAAAAACTTATCCCAAAAATTTAACGAAAAAAGAGGACCTCTGTTAACATAAACGTCTTAAAATATAATTTTTCCTTTTATTAACTGTAAAATGTCATGAAGAGCAACCCTTTTGAAATTATTTATGATTAAAATTATTATAAAATATGCTAACATTTGTGGCAAAATATCTTGATGTTACACTGAAAGACCTTTCACTATCATGGAATGTCTAAAAAGTTAAAATGGTAAACTTTAAACTATTTTAAGTATTTAAATTAGTTATGTGTATACTTCGATGTATTTAAAGAACATTTTAATGACTTTTTTTACTTCGTTACACCACACAAATCGTATTTGTTGAACTTTTGTTGAACATGGTATACAAGTTTTCCAAAACCACACATAACTAATATACAAAAAGGATATTTCTAAGAACCTGATGTTTTTTAAACAAAATTTCAAATCTTGCTTTATCTTAAAACTTTTTTTAATCATCGAACCATGAGCACATTAAAAACTCGACAAACCTAATTCAATAAAATCTGTGGAAATTTTATTCCAAAAAGAAGTTTCAATCATTTTATTCACATTATTTTACATAAAATGACAGTAGTTCACAACATCTGTAGCATCAGGACTAAAAAGGTCACGATTTGAGAACAGCTCCAACACATACATACCACAAGAAACATCCATCCAACACACATCTTACACACAAAAACAGCACTGATCCACAAAGCCGAAATACCAGTGATGCACTAAAGAAACCAAATCAAGTACTAATTAACTATCGCTGTACCAACATATTCATGCTCTCACAGATATAAACAAGGAAAACCACAAGTTATATTATAAAGCATTTAGCTTGATTAGATCTCACTATTCGCAACTCATAATGAGCATCTTTACTGAACATTTCTGCAGAAGAGGATTTTGACTTCCTAATTGCAGCTATTGTCTACTCAGACTTGTCGTCATGGAAACGTGAGAGTGTTGTTAGAGAGGTTACCAGGGTTCGTTTCCTACCAAAAGCCTTCTGATCAGTGAGCCATGGCTGCCGATGCCAGTCAAGATAGACACGCTCACACACACTCGCACGCAAGTCATCAAACCCCATCATACGCACAAACAGGCCTGAGTCACTCTCTCCGTTTGCATGTGTCAGCCTCTGATCTGCTGAGCGGTTAGCGCAAGGATCCTCCTGCTCAGAACACTGTTGTGCTGTTTCAGATAATCAATCAGGTCCGCCTGCTTTTCCACCACATCCTCCAGGCTGGAGCCGTCCCTGTGAAATAAACCACAGAACACATGTGCACCTGTCTGACCCATCCACAGCACTGGTGATTGAAATGTGAGTGAGTGTGTGTGTGCCTATGAAAACACTAGTCACACAGAAAATACGTTGTATTTAGGGATGCTCCAGTATGGCCTGTTTTGGCCAATACAGATAACCATATATGGGTTAGTATGAGAGAAAAAAAAAAACTGGAAAACCCTTTTTATTTTAAAAACATGTGCAAGCACAGAAAACGATCTTATATTACAACTGTTTAAATAATTTAGGCCTACTATGAACCACTGGAATGAAGAAATTATACATGCCTATAGCATGAAAAAAAAATAATCTGCTCTGATCTTATAACATAAAACATCGATGGACTAAAAACAATGCCTATGTGACAAAAAATGACAGGCTCTGATCTTTTGACATAAGAGGTCAGTGTACTATAAAACATCATGTAAGTTTCAGAACGAAAACAACTGTTGTTAAACAAAAAACACATAAAATCAAATCCACCAAAACAAAACAACATCTAATGTAAAACTCCACTATATAATATAATACCTAAACAAAACAAACCCCCCAAAAAAAAAAAACAATGCCTGCTTCTACAGTGCTGCCTGTTTAGCTCCGCCAACGATTCGCTCATGTAGTGTAAATAACGAGAGGTGAACGCAGGTCTACACATGGAACCAAATGATAAATAATCTCCCAAGACAAGACAGTTGTTCAGTGCCATGCTGTGGAAACACAGACCATTCCAGACCATGTCAGGAAGAACTTGTTCCTTTGTTCACTACATTTTACCGCAGATTCATTTACAAACAAGGCACAGTTTGACGTGGGATTTTCAGAAAGATAGAAACTAAAAGATGATGCGCTGCCAGCTATACTGGATCGGACAGTAATGCTGCAACACACAAGTGTGAGTAACTGTTTTTATTACGTAATCACTATTGCTTTGTCTATTAAACAGACCGTTGGATGTATTTATGCTTTTTAAACCTAAATCACTGCAGCGTCTGTCTGTGAAAGATGTAGGCAGTCAAACATGCACAACTATTAACCAATCATAGCAGTGGGCGTTTACTTCCGAGTCTACAATACGCCATACCTATTCAAACAGATCGTTCTAATGAGGGGGGTTAAAAACAGGACAGAAAATATCCTATTACTTCCTAATGATGTTTTTTGATGCAAAAGATCTTGATAACATTATAAGTGGACCTCAGAGTACTGTACAAAATAAAAAAAACAAAGGCAGTTCATAACCCCTTTAATATTCCAATGGTTCAAGAAAGTCTGCTGTTAAACAAATTTTATGAATATCTATCAACCTGCATTTATTAGACAAATTAAAAAGTATATTTTATATATATATATATATATATATATATATATATATACACACACACACACACACACACACACACATAGCTGGAGCAGCCAACACACACTGTATATAATAAATAGCCCATATACTGTATATAGACTGTATATACAGTATATGGGTTTATTGCCAATGTACCTGAAGCCTGTCTCTGTATGACCTTCGCTGGAGCAGCCATGAGAGTGTTCTTCTTCAGTCACATCAGGATGTGGTTTCTTGCTATTAAACTTCACCACATGTACTAAAACACACAGAATACAAGGAGATAAATACATGAAATAACAAGAATGTAGTTTTCTCATTTCTTATCTCTTCCTTCTATACAATAATTTCAATATACAGGAAAAATGTCTGGACAAGAAAATCTAGGATTTTTTTCTTTTCTTTGGAACTAAACTTTTTTTTCTTCTTCTTATGCATCGTTTCATTTACACTCTCATTCTTATTCCAGCTCCTCCTTTAACATTATAAACAGGGAATGTTTTTAGCATTGAAAAATGACACATGCAGAACTGTGCCAGACAGAAATGTTGATAGCTGTGGTGTGTGTCTGATGGCGCAAGACATGCTTTAATGTGGGATAGGTGTGTAAAGACACACGTTCAGCGTGTGTGAGCAGGAGTCACGCTCAGCGCGGATATCCTTCACTGTAAGGTGTGCTAGTAGACGCGTGGCTAGTGTGTGTTTTGTGAGCGTGACAACGCAGGGCAACTGTGTGATTTCACACGTCATTTCCCTCCTCTCTCATTCCTTTAATGTGCCTCTCAATCAGCAAACATTCACTCCCTACACTGCAACAGAACAGCTAGTTCAAGCCAATTCAATGTTATTGGATGATACTGTGTTTCTGCATTCTAATATTGAAATAAATTACATACTTTACCTTAAAAATGAGTAAAATAAGTATAATTTGTCCTTTAGGAGCATGTATTTTTAAACATATCTGTCAAAAGATAATCTACAAATCAAAGTGGAACATACCTCAAGATATCTCGGGGTGTCTGAATACATTCTAATTAGACCATAATCACCAAAAACAGTAACACACATACACAAACACCTCAGCGTTGTTCCTGACCCACACCTGGCTAACCCATCACAAACACACCAATCAGATAAAACTGCTCTTTCTTCAATCACCTGCAGGAAATGGGGGCCAACAGGCCATTGAGTTGGGCAGGAAGGAGATCAGGGAATCCCTCTTTAGAGATAATGCACACCATTTCTCTCGCTCTGAAGTGCCATATAAGCAATCTATAATACTAAATGAAGCTCGAGCAGTTATTTGAGACAAATACAGTGTGTATGTGAGTTTAGATATGTAATGCTGGAAGGTTATTAAGGGTAATTTGTCAGTCCTGTCACCACACATCAAGAAAAGCCTTTAAAGAATGTTTTTAAAGAGAGAGAGTGACAGTCTTTCTGATATACGTGTCACATTCCTTATATCTTCGCTAAACAGTAGTGCTTCCCTCCACAAAAGACTACCGTAAAAATAAACACCATTACAATAACGGTCAATGATTCATGACATTTGCATTCTAATACAATGTTGCACATTAGTTTAATGCATAGAATTTTTTTTACACTTTTGTGCGATATATCCAAGCTTTTAGAACTCAAGCAACTGAAAGGCATTTGATTCTAGAACTCTGAAAAATTATGTGCACTTAAAGTTCCCCCAAGTATCATATTTCTGCATTCCACACTGATGCCATCCTTGAGCACATTTGGACATGACGGGGACCGAGCACATGTTGTCCGTGCATCGCGGTAAAACAATGCAAGTCCCAATCACCTCCCTCGCCTCCTTTGAAGAGCCCTAAACTTCCTTTGAAGTGCAGAGGCGGCATACGGCCCATACAGAACGCTACATTCATGTTCAAATGAAGAGAGAAAGGCAGAGATACAACATCACAGAGGACACTTCAAAGACCCTGGAGCATGACTCTGACCTAACTGCACCTTCCTCTAGGAAGGGGACAGAGAGATGGATATATGGACAGGAGGAGATAAACGGTGGTTAAATGGATAGAGATCACTCGTTAGCACAACAAATGTGCAGCAAATAAAGGGTATTGGATTGAGACCTGGGGTTATTATTTTGGGAATAATCTCACATGGGAAAGAACAGGAAAGTTTCTTAAATTTGTAGATGTAGCTACATCCACATAAATTCTACGGCCACTTCTCTTTTTTTATATTTAATATAGCTCATTAAACATTACATTAACAGCATTATTTGAGTAAAAAGTTTCAGAAAAAACTCAGAATTTGGTCAATTGTATTTGTAGCAGTTCTCAAGAATAATGAACTCTTCTGCTGATCATGTTATTCATAGGATTTTACAAATGTGTTCCAAAGAGCAATTTATGCTTCAATGGAAGCAAAACCAATGTTTGTATTATTATTATCCTTATCATAATTTTTTTCCAAATCCTGAAATTGTTATTTCCAGATTGTAGACCATTTACTCACATACACTACCATTCAAAGGCTGGGGCTGGTAAGATTTTTAAATGTCTTTGAAAGAAGTCTCTTATGCTCTCCAAAGCCAAAGCTGAATTCCCAGCAGCCATTACTCCAGTCTTTAGTGTCACACGATCCTTCAGAAATCATTCCAATATGCTGATTTGGTGCTGAAGAAACATTTCTTCTTCTGATCATTATTATTATCAATGCTGAAAAAGGGTGTGCTGTTTAAAACATTTGTGGAAACCGTGACAATTGTTTTAATTATTTGATGAATAAAACGTTTAAAAGAGCAGCATTTATTTGAAATAAAAAATATTTTGTAACATTATAAATGTAATTACTCTTACTATTAGATCAATTTAATGCATCCTTGCAAGATAAAAGTACTGTTAGTATTATTAATAATAATTTAAAAAAATGTACTGACCCCAAACTTTTGAACGATTGTGTATACACATCAAAAACATTTACCTGACCTCATGCATAATTCACAGTGATATATGAGACATGAGGTGATATCTGCTGATAGACCTCATTGAGAATGAAGTGAGCAAGTGAGGGTGTGTCTCTATAGATAACATGTGGTCAAGCTTCACTTCACTAATCATCTCTGGAATCCAGGCACTGATACGAGAATGTGTGTAAGTGTGTGTGTGTGTGTCAACATTAAAGACAATGCCATGGTGTATTAGGGTGGGGTGGATTCAGGTTGCCTTTGGCAAAGATGAGCCGTGTGTCCATAACAAGCTTCTAACCCCCACATATGGTCTTTCTCTCGGATATTCTCTAAAATATTTCCCCTTTTTTCAACCTTTTACCACGGGAGAGCAAAGAACTATTATTTTATCACATGGAGCACAAAATGTGAGTTAAAGAGGATGAGAGGGACAGTAGCTGCCTGGTGTGTTTCTAAGTGGGGTTAAGAACAGAAGCTTTTGTATTGTAATGCATGCTGGGGGAGGTCTGCATGTACTGTACTTGTGACAACCATTACTTGCATTTAGCCATCAAAACGAGTGCATTTTTGTGAGTGGTAGCAGTAGATATTTTCCCAGTCCAGAAACAGAAGTGATCGCAGTTACATATCATGATAGGCTTTAAGTTGTGATTTAAATTCAGAAAGTGAGGTTATTGTCCTCAGTGCCAGTGGTAAATAGCTCCACAGCTTAGGAGCCATGACAGAAAACGACCTGCCTGCCAACCACTGAAGATAGACAAATCTATGTACAGTAAGAAGGTCACACCCTGAGGATCGAAGTGATCGAGACAGTATTTAAGGAGAAAGTAAGTCAGAGAGACAGCAAGGGGCAAGACCATTGAGTGGTTTAAAGGTTTTTCAAAGAATATTGTAAATACTGTGTGATGATACAGGCAGCCAATGTAGGCTAAATAAGATGGGGGTGATATGAGCAGATTGTTTAGAGTGGGTTAATATATTTGCAGCAGAATTCTGAATGTATTATAAGACACAAATATAGTGCACTGGCAATCCAGCAAAAACAGCATTCCCGTAGATGAGGTGCGATGTAATAATAGTGTGCACTAATGATTCAGCATCTTTTGGGCTGGCATAACGAAGTTGGGCTATACAGCGAAGCTGGAGAAATGCAACTTTAGAAAGTTTACTAATGTAAACAACCAGGGTCAGCAAAAGATCAAAAGTAATGCCCAAACTTCTGACAGTGTCATATGGAAAAATTGTTGTAGCATCTAGATTAAAGCTGGGAACATTGGTTACATTTTTTATTAGATTTGGGAGGCCAGTAATCAAATTTTCAAACTTAGAAATTGGAATTTAGCCATGTCTTTAACTCATACACACATAGATAATGTTGTGGTCCGGTGGATAAAATCTGAATGGCAAGCAGCATATATCGAAACATAACAGTGATTATTAAAACCTTAACAATGAATTATATATCCAAGAGGCATAATGTAAAATCAATATAATAATGGCCCAAGAACAGAGCCCTGAGGAATGCCCAGTTTGAGTAAAGCAGTGGGGGATTTATAATTGTGCATAGCAATGTAGTATTGTCTATCTGTAAGATAGGAAAACAACCAGGATAATGCAGCACCTGAGATACCTATCTCTGAAAGGCAATAGAGCAATAACTTGTGACAGACAGTATCAAATGGTCAGGTAATAGGAGAAATGAAAGATTACCTGAGTCGCCAGAAAGTAAGAGATCATTGACAATCTTTACTAAAGCAGTTTCAGTACTGTGATGTGAGCGGAAACCAGATTGAAATATGTCAAACTGATCATTAAAGGGTTAGTTTACCCAAAATTGAAAATTCTGTCATTAATTACTAACCCTCATGTCATTTCAAACCCGTAAGACCTTTGTTCATCTTCAGAACACAAATTAAGATATTTTTGATGGAATCTAAGAGCTGTCTGACCCTCTATTGACAGCAATGCAACTGAAATATTCCCAAGTCCAGAAACGTAGCAAGAAGATCTGTAAAATAATCCATGTGACATCAGTGGTTCATCTGCAATTATACAACAGAAAAAAAATAACAACAAATTTATTAAACAATTTGTCTCCTCCGCATCACCCTGGAGGTATGCTGTTCTGTGTCAGCTGCGTCATGCCGATACGCTGTTTACGTTCAGATCAAATCACAACAACAGGAGACAGATCCGGCATGACACAGCTGACGTAGAACAGCATAAATCCAGCGGATATTCTCCAAAATGGCACCAGGGTGATGCGGAGGAGACAAATTGTTGAATAAATGTGTTTTTTTTTTCTTTTGCGCACAAAAATTATTCTCGTAGATTTGTATAATTGTGGATGAACCACTGATGTCACATGGATTATTTTACAGATCTCCTTGCTACGTTTCTGGACTTGGTAACGTTACAGTTGCATTGCTGTCTATGCAGGGTCAGACAGCACTCAGATTCCATAAAAAATATCTTCATCTGTGTTCCGAAGATGAACAAAGGTCTTACGGGTTTGAAACGACATGAGGGTGAACAGTCATTTTTGGGTGAACTAACCCTTTAAGAACTAGAAAAGACTGTAGCTGAGTTGCAACAACCTTTTCCAAAATTTAAGAAGCAAATGGTAAATTGGAGATTGGCCGATAATTAGTGAAATCTGCTGGATCTAAGTTTTTTTTTTGTTTTTTTTTAAGAACAGGAATAACAGCAGCAGTTTTGAGTGAAATTGGATGAGTGGCAGAGATAAAGGACACATTTACAAAGTTTGAGAAAGCAAAAAAAAATAATGATGTGAGCTACAGAATGACCAACTAACCCTTCAAAAACAACATTTGGATAGACTGAGCTTGCTCACAAGTATATTTACCAAAACATATAATGATGTGAGCTACAGAATGACCAATGTTTTCTTCAAATACAGAAAAAAAACGTACACTGTCGGAAGGGGGAAAAAAATCAATGTCTAAAATAAAATAGTGCAAAAACTAGTTTCAAGGCCAGTTACATAAACCTAATGCCAAAAAAAAATTCTGGAAAAAATAATTCTTCAAACCCGTGTGTGTAAATAATAAAGCATAGAGATAAAACAGAAGGTTTTGTGTATGATTTTGGTTTATTTACTACACAGAAATATGATTCAGAATGAACTTTGAACAAATCTTGTGTGAGAGTACCTGCATATCCAAGCAAGCATATAACTGACAGCAGTAGCTCCAGACAGATAATGGCCAACAGAAGATATACAGAAAGATTCTTCACATTTGCATCCAGCAGAGAAGATGGAGCAATTACAATCAGGATCAGTGCATTACCTGTGTAAGGGAGAAAAAAAAAAAGAGATCAATACTGCATTATATTAGCAACGGATATCAATTACTGTTAATCATTAGTTAGAAGTGTAAATATTTACTTGATTATGCTTTGATTTAATTAGGCTTCTTTACTAAATGATCAATATTTGAATACTTTCCTACAGTCTTTATTCCAGTCTTCAGTCTCACATGAACTTTCAGAAGTCATTCTAACCTGCTGATTTGGTGCGCTAGAAACATTTAATATTATAATTATCAATGTTGAAAACAGTTGTGCTCTTTAATATATTTTTTGTGGAAAGTGATACCTTTTTAGGATTCTTAGATTAATAGTAAGTGCGTAACAGCAGCATTTAAAAAAAAATTCAATATCAATGAGAATTTCTTATTTGATTTCTTAGTAAAAAAAAATTGGAATGATAGTGTAAATGTTACCTCATTATACAAAAATTGATATAAACCAGGGTTCAGTCATTTAAGATAAAAGCAACTTTGCATCAGTTATTACATTTCAAAATCAATGTATATTTACAGTTACAATAATATCTTCTGTGCTGCCATCTAGTGGTCATTTGTGAAACATAACAGGTATTTGGGCACGTGACTGAGAGAGTACTTCAATTAGCATTAGCACGTTTTTCATGGAGATTCACTTTATGAAATGGCAAAAAAAAAAAAAAAAAAACAGGAGTGGATTATTAACAGTGTGCCACATCTTTTCACCTGCAGAGTGAATGAGTAGAGGAAGGGTTTTTATTTTGCGGGTCAGTCTATAGAAGTCCAGATAACCTCTCCGTCTCACTGCACTATGGTGATGCTGGACAAATCTATCAAATATGAAGACCATCACCCAGAGAGCAACTTTTCCCAGTAAGATCACAGTCTTGGAGTCGATGCTCTGCAATGCTGCAGTGCACTCAGGAGTGTGCTCATCAGATATCCAGCAAAATACTGTGATTACAATGCATAAAACCACATAAACCACCTACAAACCAGAAACAGAGAAATTTTACAAAAAGCACACTGTGAAAGTGGTACTTGTGTAGTGTGTGTGCTAGTGTTCATGTACAAAGACTTATTTTAAGGTTAAAGATTCTTAAAATAAAAGTTTTATACAAAAATGACAAAAAGTCTGGAACAACATGAGGGTGAGTATAACAAAACTGCCATGTTTAAAGTGTTTTTTTTTTCTGTGTGGAGCAACATTAAACACTGCCAATACTTACTATTTTTATCTTGTTTTTCAATATCTAATAATGCTTCATTCATTTTCCTTCACAAGTAAGTGCAATGAAAACTGTCTGTTGCTATACTCACATGTAAAAATGAGATGACACTCACTGCCCAATGAGTGGGTAATTTCTTAAACTCTCTCTTGATCACTGACTCAAGTGCATCTTGGGAAACCAGTGGTCCATCAATAAGAGGGTCATCATCAGTGCTTTGTGTAAAATCTACATTTGTGTTATTCTGGCCACAAAAACAAAACAGACACATACAGGTCAGACTGTAATAGCCATGTCATCCATGTACAGCCATTAGCTGAAAGCTGCTTTGCAGGCATTAAATGCTACTTTGAAGTCATGCATTTCAAAGTGCTAATGCATAAACTCTATTAGGGCCTAATAATGACTCACTATTTCACAAAAATTCTGTAAAAGGCTCTTTTCACCACTTTAACGACCTAGGGAATAGCGCCATTATCAAAACATTTAGTGACTCGAATAGCAGGCACATTACAAATAGAGACCTTATGGGTGACTGAAAGGAGGTTTACAAGTACAGTGTATATTCTTCTACTACTACACAAATACACACACAAAAACATACAGACAAACAAAAGCAGCACAGACAAACAAGTGTGTTACTTATTAGTACACATAAAAGCAACAGTCTGTCATATCAGGGATATTTGGAAATAGTTGCATTACAGCTCCTCTCGCGACCCTGTTTTCCTACACTAGATAAAACAGCAAAATGGTAATACGCACTCCATGAGCCGATGTACGCACAGACTCCATCACACCGCCTGAACATCACACATAAAGCCAAAGGGCCCAGACAAACATTTCTAAATTAGACTTCCGGGTTGCGGATCTGACCAATCCTACTATGAGAAAAGGTTTTATTATGAATATTAATTACGTTACCTGACGCTCGTCATTCAGCCTGGTGGTGATTGGCTCAGGCTACCGGCAGGAACAAAAACACCTTTTATGAATATTAACATAGCACCGACAGTTAATGATTTTCCTGTATTTTTTAACAGTATCAGTGTCACTTTGATTGTATAAATAAATGAAAAACCGAAACACACACACAAAAAAATAATAATAATAATATGGTTAAACCGTGTGTTTGAGGGGAGGAGTCAATTAGGCCGCCAGCGCTCAGGTATTATTTGAAGTTCAGCAGATAATAACGGAGTGTAATATGATGCAAAAACGCGGCAGAATTTAACAAGTAAAACAACTTTTCAGTCTGTTAGCGCTTTTAAAAAGCACAACGCTTTATTACGCCTATACTGTAATAAAATCTGTGAATCTGTACTGTGGTTGCCAGAATTTTACCATAAAAATACGGTTTTGTTAAACATAAAAGAAGATATGACGAGTTTGGTTCCGAAACGGGATAAACGCCATTTAAAAAAATTGAGTATGTGTACAGTATTGTATCTATAATGCAATTCAAATCAACAAAAACCAAAAGAAAAAGAGAAATTGATACATTAAAAAAAAAAATATATTACATTACAAACAAAATTATGTAAATGGATTACTTTCACGTAAAGTCATAATAGCAATAAACTATGAGATTCCTTCGGTTACAAATACTGGCTTAAAAATAATTCATAAAATTATACAGTGTAATTAAAATGTATACATTTTCATATATCATTTGCCTTTAAAACACATTTTACCTTTAAAATCATTTGAAAAATTATATTAAGAGCTAAATACTGCTAGAAACTTTGCACTGCTTTGGCCATTCAACCATGCTACTTCAGGCACAAGTCTACTTGTGCATGTGCATATAGTGTATACAAATCATTAATATTAATATTAATTTGTTCAGGCTGGCAGACGAAGGCTGGTCTGAGCTCTCTGATCCTGATGTGATGGGCTTGAGGTTTCTGCTGCCTTCACAGTGGCACCATTAGTTGAAATCATTTCACAGAAATCCAAAGCTCCCTGATTACCATTTCATAGTCAAACTGTCGAAAATCTAAAATAAAATAAAAAAAACATACATACATACATACATACATATAAACATACAAAAAACAACAACAACAACAACAAAGTTATAATAAAATATAGTAGTCTGCATAAAATAAAAATACTGATTAAAATGGTTTTGTTTGTTTGTTTTTTTGCAGGGTATTACATTAATCATGGCAGCAGACTTACCATCAGTTGGCCTGCAACCAAATGGCTCTGCAACAAAGTGTGGTTTGGGATCAGCTGGCTCTGGGTCCGGCTCTGAGTCCTCTTGTAGAGGCACAAATGGCTCAACTCTGGTCTTGCAGCAGCAGAAGGAGGGCCACTTAAAGGCCTTCCATGTTTTCTTGAAAAATGAAGAGATCCCTTTCATCATCTTCTTCAATCTGGTATGTTTTTCTAAAAAAAAAAAAATCATTCAGTTAATAGATTTGTTCAAAAAGACTGAATCATCCTCATATGCTAGTATACTGTGCTTGTATTTACCATCTACATAAATGTCCCAGGTCCCAATGGAATTTCAGTCTCACCTGTGCTGTTCTCCACAGTGTCTACAGGAGTTGCCTCTTTGTCACTCTGCGCCTCCAGGCTCATTGAAGGCCCTGCTGCGTACATGTTCATGCAATCTGTACATGCACATGTTTCTCTAGCAGGACCATTCTGCCAAGCGCCACTTCGTTCCTCAGTTGAAGATATGTCAGTGCTAATGCTTAACAAATCCAGGCTATTGTCAGTTCCACTTTCACCTATGAAGAGGTTGTTGGCGCTGTTAAAGCACCATTCACCCGGCCTATGGACCGCTTTTCTTCTCTGGATGGAGAATGTGCCACAAACGATCACACCACAGCCATCTTCAGATGTGTCACTGCTAAGGCTGCACTCATCTAGTCAATCAGCATCTTCTGTCTAATTGCAACAAGTTACAAAACACAGAGTTAGTATTATGAGCATGTTGAAGCATGTAAGATCTCAGTATCAAATTTTTAAGGTTTCAGTGGTAAATCAATCATCAACAGATGTTTTCATCAAGACACAACTTTATATGTAAAATCAACATATTTGTTGAATTCAGTAAGAGTACCCATTTGCCATTAGATGAAGGGGTTTCCTTAGTCACTGTGCTAAAGCCTCCTGATGCGGCAATTCCCATTTCATAGCCAAACTTGTCAGATTCTGAAAAACACACATGCATAAACAATGTTATAATAATTTTTTTGTGTGTGTTTTTACAAGACAAAAATACATATTTAAAGGGGTCTTTTGACACATAAGAGGTCATTGTACTGTAAAATATCCTGTAAGTTACAGAACTTAGAACTTGTTACAGATTGTTTGATATGTACTGAGTATTTATGCACTTTTAACCTAAATCACAGCAGCATCCATCTGTGAAGGATGTAGGCTGTCAAACATACATAACTGTTAGCCAGTCATAGCAGTGGCTGTTTACTTCGGAGTCTACAATCTGCCACAACTATTCAAACAGAGCGTTCCGATGAGGGGGGTCAAAACAGAAAATAGCCTATTCTAAATTTTGATGATTTTTGATGTAAAAATCTTGATAACATTATAAGTCGACCTCAGAAAACAGTACAAAATAATAAAAAAGGCTGTTCATGCCCCCTTTAAAATTTAGTTTTTGCAGGGTACCATAGTAATACAAGCAGCACACTCACCATCAGTTGGTTTGAAACAAGAGGGCTCTGCAAGACATGAATCTGTACCGCCTGGCTCTGTGTCTTCTGGTGGAAGTACAAATGGCTCCACTCTGGTCTCACAACAGAGTGAACGATGCTTTATAGCCTTCCATTCCCTCTTGAAGAATAAACAGATCCTGTTCTTCACTTTCTTTCTTAGACTGACATGGTTTTCTAAGACGAAGAAGCATTCACTTAACTGATTTGTTCAAAAAGACATTCAAGCACATGACCCCTCAGAATTTTGAGCCAATTAAACTTTGAATTCAGCTTGCAAAAGACAATATATATATTACATTTAATATATTCTGTGATTACTGTAGGCACAAAATGAATAGTGCTCCAAAGTTGTCCCAGAGTTTTTCAATAAGCTATAGATGGTTGGGGGAATCAGTACAGAGCCTCACACATGATACATATATGGTGCATATATATTTTTATTTAGGGATGGATTTTTTTATAAAAAGAACAAATAGTTCTGCTGTTTTCCATACATGAAAATGTTAGGCGATCACTAGTGCCCCCTCAAAAAAACTTCATAATGCTCCTGGTATGTTAGTTGCAGACTCACAACAATTTGGCTTTGTTGGTAACTATTTTAATTGGCTATAATTCTGATTATTATAAGTGCTGAAAACAGTTGTTCTGCCCTTTATTTTTGTGGATACCGTGATACATTTTCTAAAAAACAACTCAACAGGTTTTATTGTGTTTACATTTAAGTTACTCTAATAACTTATGGTGACTGACAGTAAAAACCAATGTCACATAAGCAGAGTGCTTTTGTTTTAAATATCAGCACGGCTGTGATTAAAATTGCTTCTAGATATGCAAAATATGCAACAATGTAAAATAATCTTAAATATGAGACAGAGAGACTGTTGCGGGGGTCTTTATACTCTAGTGCTTCTAGATACTTGTTATACTGTAGTGCAGATCTACATGTTCAGATTTCCAATGTAATTTCAATCTTGCCTGCACTGTTGTCCACAGAGTCTACAGGTGACACACCTATAGTTATAGACTGTATAGAAGATGCTTCTTTGTCACTACTATGAACATCCCTGCTAACTGAAGGCCCTGCTGCTTCTACAGAATTGGAGTATGGGGGGCACTGAGGGATGTGTTGCACATTGGTGGACGGTGGACGATTTGGGTTTCACAAGAGAACATGCTGCTAATGCTCAGCAAACCCAGACAATCATCACATCCTCTGTTATGCATTAACATGCTGCCGCAACATATTTGCATATTCTGCCTACTGACAAATGAGCCCTCGTCGGAGTGCGATTCAAAGCTGACCACACTCACCTCAATTTCATCTTCAGATGTGGCACTGCCAAGACTGGACTCCTCTATGTCATTATCATCATCTATCTCATCATAGACATTGATAGTGCCTAGATTGAACACATCCAGCCTATTGAAACATTCCAACTCAGTGGATAATGTGTCTCTTCTGGACCCATAAAGGCAATCAGGGACACCTTCACTCTCAGCTACACTGAACTAGTATGATGTCATTGACATGATGTCCAGAGCCGTCAAATCTGAAAACACTAGGCTTATCTGTAGACTGAAAAGACTTTCCGTATGTAGCTATACTTACTGTAGAACACTTGCAGGGGGAACCCCCCACCCCACCCAAGTCAACCAACAGTACTAATGCGATTTGGAACTTATTAAAGATTAGAGTTTATAAGCTCATGCACTCTTTCCTTGTTCCTTTAGGATGTAACTAAGTATGTTTTTTTAGGATGTTTGCAAGTTTACACTAGTAATTAATTATACTATGAATTGTTTAAAATTACAATTAACCAAAAGTGGATTTAGCATAACGTGTTAAAATTATTTATAGCTATCATGATTTTTATACGAATTTGTCGGTAAGTTGTTTTATTTCCATTACTAGCAGCCATTATTCTAATAAAGTGTTGCCAATGTCTGTGAAGAACATGACAGATTTATCAAATGTTAAGGCTAATGTATGAACTAATAATCTCTGTAAAATTCAGCAAAGACACTTTTTAAAAATTGTTAAATAAAGGGATTCTAAGTCAGCACCAATGCTTCTCATAGTAGTACAAGTCATAGAAATTCTTTTCGAGTTTTGATCTTCCCTTTATTGCCATACGACCCGCGGCGCTTATCTCCGCGAAACGGATAGATAGATGCATAGACATCAATAAAAACTTGATTTATTAAAGGGATACTCCATCCCAAAAAGAAAATTTTGTCTTTATTCACTTCCCCCCATGTCTTTCCAAACCCGTAAAAGCTTCGTTCATATTTGCAGCACAATTTTATTTTGGATGAAAACCAGGAGGCTTGTGACTGTCCCATAGACTGCCAACTAAATAACAGTGTCAAGGTCCAGGAAAGTATGAAAAGCATCATCAGAATAGTCCATCTGCCATCAGTGATTCAATCATAATGTTATGAAGCGACGAGATTGTATGATACAGGTGTGTATTTTCCTAACTACGCACAGTCCTGCAGCCTGTTCTGACTTAATTTTTTGCCGTCTTTTTTATAACTCAAAAATTTCAGACAATTGCCATATATAAATGCAAGAACACTGTGTCTTCGTCTATGCGTTTGAAACTGGTTGCTGACTGTTTGGCTTTACTGCTGCACGTGTGATCCGACGGCTAACCTAACACTCCTACACAGAGACATGGGCATCAGTGATGCCAAGTCAAATGTATTATTATACACCTTAATTGAGGAACTAGATATTCACAGTTTGTGTTTTCTTTCTTGTGATGGTCTAAAACGGTGGTTCTCAATAAGTATTAAAATTATTTAAATATATTATTCTTGGCAACACATTACAAGGTTCCATTAGTTTCCTTTAGTTAATGTATTATCTAACAATAAGCAGTACATCACAGTGTTCCAATATTTATTAGTCTTTGTTAATGTTAGTTAATAAAAATAAAAATGTGTGTCGTTATCCATTAAATAATAATAACAAATGCAACTTTTGATTGTAATAATGGGTTAGTAAATTTTGTAATTAACAAGGTATTGTTAGTTATTAATTTATATTGTTAGTAATTAACAAATAGAACCTTATTGTAAGGTGTTATTGTTCAAATGTACATAAGTATATTGTCTTATGGTATGTTTACATGACAGCGACTAACTAAAAATAGAGAAAAAAAAAAATTCTTTGCAATTTTGAAAAGTTTTGTGTACAGGCGATAACCTT